>NW_019170470.1:232680-259369 GCF_001890805.1 Aspergillus glaucus CBS 516.65 | reverse complement strand
CTCTGTCACCCAGGATTTGGGAGGCCTTTTTTTTTTTTTTTTTTTTTTACTCCTCTCTTTTTCCTCTCTCTCCTCCCCCCACACAAACGCCCTTTAAACCTCGATTTATCACATAAAATCAACCTGTCTAATGACCTCGATCCCTCCTCAGAAGCAAGGCCTTCAAGGACAGAGCGCTTCCTCTGACACCCCCGCGAACACTTCCTCTTCGTCGCCCGCGCCGGCTAACCGGTCGTCCTACGCCAACGCCACCAGAAAGTCCGCGACGGACTCGACCGCCGCGCCCGTCACCGTGGGTGGCTCTTCGCAACATGGGCAGTCGACCTCAGCATCTTCTGTGAGCGGCAAACCCATGCAACAACAAACAAATACCCCCTCTACCTCCTCCCCCGGCGTCACCATCGTCAATGGCGCTCCCGCTTCCCAGCAGCAGCAGGGCGACCACTCTCGCAAACCTTCCGTGACCATCACCTCTGCCGGTACTTCGGGCTATATCCCCAACGGGGGTCCTTCCAGTCGTCCCAACAGCTTGCAGTTTGGTTTTGCCAACCAGCAGACTTCCCCCATGGGCAATCCTGCTGTTTTGGCCGGCCAGCCGCAGTCCGGGTTGGGTGTGTCGCCTTCCATGAACCCCCGCGTTACCTCGCCTCAGACCTCTCCGTCGCCTATCCCCCAGCCGGCTTCTAGCGGTGGTCGTCCTCCTCCATCGTCTTACCAGTCGCAGGGAAATGTTCCGAACTTTGGCAGCTTTGGTGATGCCGGTGACGCAAACGTATGTTTCAAATTCCAGGCACCAACAACATTACTTTGTTTTGGGCATTCAAAAACATTCCCTATGTTTTGTTTCACGTTGGCGCACCGAAATTTTACACTTACTAACATTTTTTTTTTTTTTTTTTGTTCTGAATAGCGCCCGCAAGCCCCCCTTGGTCCCGGTCCTCAGGCGACCCATCTCCGTCGTGAATCCTCCCAGTCTACGCATAGCGATATGAGCAACCAGATTGGTGGCGCTCCTGCTGGTCCCGGTCGTGGTGGCTATGGTGGCCGCGGCCGCGGATACTCGCAGTCGGGCTATCAGGGTCAGATGCCCTACTCGCCGGGCCCGAACTTCCGCACGCCCAACCAGCCTCGCGGCGGACCCAACATGGGCCCACAGTTCCCTGGCAACCAAGGCCGTCCGCTCGCCCCGTTCCCCAATTCGCCACACCAGGCCAACCGCAGCCCAGCTCTGGCCAACGCTCATCCCGCGACGACTCCCCAGATGAACCAGGTCCCCATGGCTCCTCCCCAGATGCCTCCTCAGCCGTTCGCCTACGGTCAGCACATGGCTCCCCAACCTGTGAGACCCCACCCTCCTGCTTTCTATTCTTCGTCTTCTCCCAATTTTCCCCGTTCTGGACCCATTTCCAGGAGAAGATCCCAAGGACCCCGTGTTTTTACTTCCTCCCATGCTCCCCCTACGCTCCCCTTTCCCATACACAATTTGGCCCCGGAAAGTGGTCAGTTTCAACAACTTGAAGAGTATCTAACACGAGTGAAAAATCCCCAGGCTTACCCCCATGCCTACGATCCCAACTACGCCTACTACAACCCTGCCGCCTATGGCATGGGTCAGATGCAGTACATGACTCCTCCGTCGCCGCAACCGCGCCCCGGTATGCCTTTTAACCCCCAGGCTCCGTACATGCAGAACCAGTACCCGCCGCAACCCCCCACCCAGGCGGCTCCTCTGTCCCGTACGCCATCGCAGGTGTCCAACAACGACCGTCCCAACTCGAGCCTCGGCCAGCCTCAGCCGCCGGCCGGTCCTCCAGGCGCCGGCCACGCTCACAATGCCAGCCGCTCGTCCAACAGCCCCGCCCCCAACAAGCCTCAGTTCGTCCTTCCCTCGACAAAGAGGAGCCCCATCGTCATCAAGGACCCTGGCAGCGGTGCCGTCAAGACTTTCGACACCAAGGGTCCCGGCTCTCCTGCTCGTGCTACACCTTCGCCCGTGAAGATGGCCACCCCCACTTCCACCCCCCCTCCTCCTCGTTCCAACAACGGCCCCGAGCACCAGCGATCGGATAGCAAGGCGACCAAGACGGACGAAGAGAAGAAGAAGGAGCTGAGAGACGCCGTCCGTCAGAAGCTCGAGCAGGATGAGGCCGAGCAGCGTCGCAAGGAGGACGAAGAGCACAAGAAGAAGGATGACGAGGAAGCCGCCCAGAAGAAGAAGGCTGAAGACGAGGAAGCGGCGAAGAAGAAGAAGGCTGAAGACGAGGAAGCGGCGAAGAAGAAGGCCGCCGACGACGAGGAAGCGGCTCGCAAGGCCATGGAAGACATGAGCCTGAAGGACAACAAGGACGAGAAGAAGGACGAAGCAGCAGCAGCAGCAGCCAAACCGGCTGAAGAGCCCAAGCAGGCCCCTGCACCGCCCGCTGACGACGATGACATTGACTTCGATGCCATCGAGCGGGAGTTGGCAGAGGTCGAGGCGAAGGAGGCTGCTGCGGAAGCCGACTACTACGCCAAGAAGCAGCGCGAAAAGGAAGAGAAGGAGCGCAAGGAGAAGGAGGAACTCGAAGCGTACGAGGCCAACATGAAGAACGCCGAACGTGAGGCCGAGGCTATCGAAGAGGAGCGTGAGAAGAAGCGCGAGGCCGCTGAGGGCAAGGATGGCCTTTCTTCGCTTAAGAAGGCCGCGACCGAGTCCAGCACTCCCGCCGAGAGTGGTGCCTCGACTCCTGTCTCCGACGTGTCCATGGGCCCGCCTGGCAAGCCGGCCAGTGCCGCCAAGAAGCCCGCTGCGCTCAAGCTCGAGACCAGCAAGGCTGTCGAGCCTCCTCAACCCAGCGCGGCTATGAAGGCTCTGCAGACTGCCCGCTTCGTGGCTGATCTGAGCAAGATCTCCTACCCTTCGTCGGTCGCCTCTCCCAACCCGGCTCTGAACGCCAGCGCGCCCACGGAACGCAAGTTCCACTACAACAAGGAATTCTTGCTGCAGTTCCAGGCCGTCTTCAAGGAGAAGCCGTCCGTCGACTGGGATGCTCGCGTGCGCGAGACTGTGGGCGATACTGACTCGTCGCGTCCCCAGTCCGCACGCACGCCTATGACCAGCCGCACTCCTTCTCGCACGGGAGGTATGCCTCAGCCGTTCCAGATGGGAACATTCGGCGCCCCGAACCGCCACAGCTTGCCTCCGAACACCGACCGCATTGCCATTGCCAACGCTGCCCGCACCGCTTCGATGAACAACCCATTCGGCCAGTTTGGTCGTCCCACTGGCATGGGCATGGGTCCCATTGGTGGACGCACCGGCTCCTCCGGCATGCCTGGCTCACCTCGTGTGGGCTCCAACCGCAACAACACCCGCAACAACAGCAAGCGTGCTGATAAGCACCAGGCCAAGAAGGAAGAAGACATGGCCAAGAGCATGCCGCTCACCGCCAGCATTGACGTCAAGCCCCTGCAGGCCTCCGGCAGCGGCTGGAAGCCTCGCAGTCTTGTACAGCCTGCCAGCGCTCAGGCTACCCCTGCCCACATGCCTCCGGACATGGTGCAGCGTAAGGTCAAGGCTGCTCTGAACAAGATGACCCCCGAGAACTTTGAGCGTATCGCCGGTCAGATTCTGGAGATTGTGTCGCAATCCAAGATAGAGAACGACGGCCGTACCCTGCGGCAAGTCATCCAGCTCACCTTCGAGAAGGCTACCGACGAAGCCCACTGGGCGTCCATCTACGCCAAGTTCTGCAAGCGTATGCTTGAGACCATGAGCCCCGAGATCCAGGATGAGAGCATCCGCGACAAGACCGGCGCCGTCGTCACCGGCGGCAGTCTCTTCCGCAAGTACCTGCTCAACCGTTGCCAGGAGGAATTCGAGCGTGGCTGGAAGGTCAACCTGCCACCGAAGCCCGAGGGCCAGACCGAAGAAATCGCCATGCTGTCCGACGAGTACTACACTGCCGCCGCTGCCAAGCGTCGTGGTCTTGGTCTCGTCAAGTTCATTGGTGAGCTGTACAAGCTGGGCATGTTGACGGAGCGTATTATGCACGAGTGTGTTAAGAAGCTGGTCGACTACGAAGGTATGCCTGACGAGGCTGAGGTCGAGAGTTTGACCAATCTCCTGCGTACCATTGGTGCTAGCTTGGATGTTTCCGAGAGAGGACACGCCTTGATGGATGTCTACTTCAGTCGCATTCAGATGATGATGGAGACCGAGGGTCTGCCCAGTCGTATCCGGTTCATGCTTATGGTAAGTTACTGTGGCCTACAACATGCAATATGCTTTTCTGACTCGAACAGGATGTTATCGATCTGCGCAAGTCCAACTGGATGTCCAAGGATTCCGACAAGGGTCCCAAGACCATCCAACAGATTCGCGAAGAAGCCGCCCGCGCTCATCAAGCAGCCGAGATGGAGCGCATGCGCCAGCAGGCTTCTCGCGGTGGTGGCGGTCGTCCCCAGATTGGCCGCGGAGATGCCCGCAACTTCTCATACGGTCAGCAGGCTCCTCCTCCGGACTATGCTTCTAGCAAGGTCGGTAGCGACGATCTCCGTCGTCTGCGCACGGGCCGGACCGCCAACCAGCCCATGTCGTTTGGACCCTCCAGCATGCTGGGCTCGCGCAGCAACAGCCGTCGGAACCTAGGCCCCGGTGGCAACCTGGTCCGTGGCAGTGAGGATAGTGCGGCCAGCAGCCGTACCGGCACTCCTCCGGCCGGCAAGAAGGAGGACAAGGAGGCTGCTTCTTCGATGAACGCTTTCAGGTAGGTTCTCAACACTCTCGTATATGGCAACAGTATCTAACAAAAGACAGTGCTCTCGCCAGCTTGGAAGACCGTGACAACTTGGCCACCTCTCCTCCGTCGAACCCTACGTCACCTATGCTCACCAAGGCTCAACCCGCAGCTGGCCAACCGGCAAACCCCCCGTCCAAGGATGGCGGAGCATCATAGATCTCTTTTGACTTGGAATGTTGATGAAAAAAAGTCGTTCTTTCTTGAATTATGACATCTTCCCCTTCTTTTTTCTTTTACCATTTATCTCTGTTTTATCCAATCGACGTATGTACAATCATCCGTTCGACGTAACATGGGGGTTTCGAAATTCGAAATGGACCATTTGTTCGTTTGTTCGATTTGGTTTGGCAGGAGATATTTTCTCTTCATCTGTTGATGTTCCCTTTTTCTTTTTACCTTTTTTTCTTTCTCCCTACTGCATTTCCAATACCCGGCAAGCCAGAGGCTTCTTTTTCTTCCCCTTTCCTCCTTTCTGTTCGGAACTAGAGAAAACGAAGAGATGAAACTCCCGGCCAGCCACGACCTTGCTGATGTTATGCGAGAAATCTTTTTCTTTTTTTCTTTTTCAATAGCTATGTTTTGTCTGTGTCTGTCTGCATTTGCATGAACCTTGGTGGTGAACAAACGCCCTTGTAATGGTTTTCTATGTCCTCTTTTTTTTTCTCTTGCTCATATTAGACAAAAACTGAATCGTGTTAGAAAAGTTACCACTTACTTTTTATTTACTTTTATCTACCTGTGTCGAATAAATATGACTTTGGTTTAGATCTTTCTTATTTGCTCCGTAGTGAGTTATGATGATGGGCTTTGCTTAGGGTTGAACTTGCTGTCATAAACGTTAGTGAATAGAGGGCTGTATTTTATAGATAATGGCTCAATCGTTCATTCACTTTTTTTCTGTCTTTAACTCTATGGTACAGTGCCGGTCAAATTCGGCTTCTACATATCTAAAAAATCATAGTCATTAGTTATCTCACTTTTGCTCTCTTGCTCTTTCCATCTTCATTACCCCCTCCCCATCTCGCTATCATAGAAAAATACTCTCCAGCACACCAATCATGGAACTTTACTATGATCCTCAAACAGTCAAGTCATTTCTGGCGAGCATAACTGGTCCATTACGCTTCAGAGTACTAAACTCTCCCATCGAGCGCTCTCCGCTATTATAATCGTCCCATATTAACGTATAGGCCCCATATGACAAAGCTCTTCGCGGAAGACCGGTTTTCATAAACCACTACAATGTGAATACTGGCATATGGTTCATGTATGAGGGGCGGGATATGTATGACAAAGGAGACGCAGGAGTGAGTCCATTATACACAGGCCTCAGTATTTATACCTGGGAAGTGAAAACACGCACCCTGAACACAGCCCTTTTGGAGGCCTCTCAGGGACACTGATGATGTCCAGCAATTGTCGGGGGGTATATTGTGCCTCGCCTCGAAAAGCCGATTGACGAAATAGACGAAGCATTGTCGTTCGGAACTTCGAAGGTTCCCTTGTCAGTAGCGAGCGCGTTCACATTGACGATCACATAGTGAAGATTCGCCTTCCTTCAAAGGCGGTTTCTGGTTGCCCCAGGAGATCAGAGATTCGGGGTGTCGGTGTTCGATATACCACGATTCAGGCCATTAATCCCAGATCCTTGCTCCCGCTTAAAGAAACTGAGACTCACCTGGAACACCTTCCCTGGATCCGTCGGGGCACAAGTGCTTTTTTCCGGTTGGATTGCAGTTTTGTTTGCCGACAGAAAGGCCATGAATGCTTTTTGGAAGAAGGGCATGCCCGATGAGATCGGGGAGTTGCGGGCTGGCTACCGTACAAGACAACTCGAAACGATGGCAGATGTCGTCGATTCCGGCCACGCGGTTAATACCAATCCATCAGACACCAACTAGCAGGCGGCAATTGGCCTGCGACTGAGGCTGTCGGAGGGTCTTGAGTCAGTTACTACCGTCACATACGCATTTGTGCATCTTGCGGACAGAGATATGTCCGACAAACGTAAGAGATTGATGAAGCATGTGTTAGCGGCCAAAGAATACCTGAAACGAATGCACTCACAGCCAACCCAGGCGGGCATAGTTAGAAGCAAGCTGTTGGCCAACGCCCCGCTGGGAAAGAAGAACTAGTTGAGCTGGTCTCTGTCTTATCCCAAGGGGCCGGCAAAGCATAATCCGGGAGGACGTGGATTTCGCTGACTCGATGCCTGCAGTACTCGCCATACGCGAGGGCAACTAATATTAATAGGTGCAGTGGATCCTGGCAATCATACTTCCATTACAATCCCGGGGCGAACTCAAAGTCGAAGTCTTGCTTTACTTCGCGTTCATGACCGCGAGTACATTGCCGTTGTTGGGGACACCTATATGACTCGTTCGTGGTAAGGATGCAAGCCGATTCTCTAAATGCATGCTGGAGGACGTGAAATCCACATTTCTTTTGCAACGCACCTCTACCAGCAATTGCACCACAATGGTGCGGTTTCTGGTAAAAGAAACCCATGTCAAAGAACATGTTAGCCCAAGAGGTGGTGGGTGAATCAGGGGGCTACGAGTTGCCTACAATATAATGCAATTCAGAACGACATACGGTGCCATGGAATCTGGCCGCGCAGTGAGTAGCGTCTGGTTGGCCTTGCGCTTGCATTTGCCGGAATGGACTGGATTAATCATGACCGTCACCCACGCAGTTGTATGTTTGGCAACGCGACTATCATTCGCGGACTGACTGGGTGGACTGGCACATATAACAGAGAACACAGTCAAAATCGGTGTGGGCTTTCAGTTCTGCTTATCATAAAACGCACGAAATGGACGATCGGCTCCGTGCAGCTGGATTAGACTTGGGAGTGAAGGAGGGACGGGTGTCTTTGGAAAGAGCTTGAGGGCAGACCAGGGTTCATACTTGTGAAGCCCGTTTCCAGTTTGAAATTCTAATAAATGTAGCCCAGCTAGAGGTACAATATTTTGTGCTGATGCAAGTGACAAGCCAGCGGACGCATACTCTCGCTGTCAGTTGTGTGGTGGTCTGATGGGTCCACACTGGCCTATTGTGCTTGCTTGGGGCGCCTACCGGGATGTATACCCAATATCAGATACTGAACAATACCGGTGCTAGCTCACCTGTCTGGAACACAGGTTCCAGGTCGCCCCTCCGCCTCAGCAGGTGACGGCAGAAGAATGGATGGACATGTTCAAACACTGTCCGGGATAGTGAGTTACACCACCCTATTCTCCATTACGGATCTCCAATGTCACATGGAAGAGGATGGTGGAATGGAACCATATATTGAAAGACTAGAATCACCAAGTCATGTCATGAGTGCTCAAGACACAGCTTGGCGCTGTAGGCATATCTTTGTCCACAAGCTTTGCTTAATCACAGGGCACGGTGCGTACATCCAGACACCCAACGCAGAGGTCCCTATGAAGATACTATGCATGACCATTCCACTTGCATAGGTTGTCATAATGCCGGATTTAAGATTTTACATCAGCAAGAATTTGCGTTGTCGATCCGGAGGTTGATGAATGGCTGGATGTGGCATTTTTTTGGCCATGAACGCGCAGATACATACTGGAGCGAGGCCAATGTCGTCCAGCGGTTTAAGAAAGCAAGCAAATGGTATGAGAAGTTCTGCAAGAAGTAAAGCTTCTTATTGTTAGATTTTATGTCTAGCGTTTAGTGACCAATGGGACAAGTTTTCGGAAGGAGACTCCTTGCGTTCACAGCATTTAATGGATGACCGACACCGGTTCTTATGGCGATAGTAGGATTATAGTATGGACAACAATGCAGGAGAAGATTAACAAGACCATCGATAACCGACATGGCCTATTTACAGGGGAATAACAGTAATGTCTCCTACATCCTAGGATTAGGGCCTGTCATTTATGTCTTTCGATTGGTGTCTCTGCCGCAATGAGTCTCGAACCCAGACACTCCATTCTCGAGCCAGGTTTCTGTCAGCCTTCTTGCACCTGCCACCGTCCCATTTGACAAGGAAAGTACGCCCGAATGAGAAATTGCGCCAGTGCCCTTTCAGTATCTGGACTTTTTTTTTTCTATGTGCAGAATGAGATGTCAACGCAAGATGAAGGCCCGGTATGTAGCCGGTCTCAATACGTTGTTGACTCCTCTCATCGCTATCACAGTCATTTACTGGGCATATATGAGGAAGAAGCAATCAATCACTGTCTCATTGAGCCCCGACGCCAGTGCCTCCTTGTTATCTCAATTGGCACTCAAAACCTGGTATTCTCGGCTGGGTATTGGCAATTGAAGTACCAATATGGTTAAGCATACTGGAGACTGACTGGAATAGCGGTTTATGTCAATGCTAAAGACATCTCAGAAGATTTTTGACTTGTCAAACGAGACGATGACAATTGAGATTGAATTCGCCGGGATCTTAATGGACAACTTGATCCAGGATCAAGCGCGTTACCAGACCGCTTTGGAAAAAGCGACATTGCATTTGACAAGAACCTAATAGACAGGTCGTGGGTTTGTTGGTCGACTAACGTGGTCCATTGCAAAGAATACCAGTACATCTGAGTCCAGAACCACGCGTCAAAATCCTCACAGAAGAAAATCGATAACATCATGGTACCTCTTCCTTGCTCACGACATGTAATTGGGATGGTAACGACCAGAGGGTCATGGTACCTCTAGGAGTTCATATCGGCGCGCCATCTTCAATGCCGGGGTACAGTGTGTTCTTATGCTTGGAGGCGTTCTGCTTTGACGCGGAACATGAATCATGGTATGACATGGTTTTTCCCGACAAGGGGGATAACCTTTTCCGCGTCAGCAAATGAAGAATGAAAGAGTACACCATCTACCACAGACTCTCTGGAAGCAACGATATTAAGTGCAGGTTTGGAAAGTGCGGTGATTCTGGAGCTAGTCAAACGAGGCCGGAGCAATCTATGATCTATATTATGGGACCAGAACCCAATTCCTGGTGGTCCTATGAAAATTATCGCAGGCTTCTTCCAGCCTTTTAGTTATAGGATGGGCTGCGATGTACAAGCTCTTGCTTGTTTTTCTGGAGGGTGGACTACAGATCACTATCTTGAACCAAACAACTGTGGTGGTTTTAGGGCTGCTCGACGACGGATAGTCGAATGCCTAACCAAACTTATACATTGTTGGTTGCGTGCTACCAGACAGGCTTCTCTTTGTTTCCTATCGTTATCATGAAGCTTTATAACCGATAGACCCGCTGAAGTTCGCCAGGATCATGGCAGAGTCTCTTTGGGACGGTTACTATATGTCTTGTAGAAGCGGTATTCCAGGATAAATTCTAGGGGGTTTAGGGATGAGGCCAAACCAAACGGAATTGGGTGGTTGTAGTGCATAAACTTCCACGGAAGTGCTATAACGAACTACACAATATCAGACGCATTTATTATGAGTAATGAAGTGAACTTTTATCATTAACACCAAAAGCAATACAATCTAATACATACACCCAAACATATAATACAACATTCACTCCTATATATAAGTCCCTAACAAGCCCTAAAAATCAGCGTTGGGCACAAACAACGGCATACTATCCTCCCAAATCGAATCCGTCAACACCCTCTTATTCCCCCCATCCGCATCCATAATCGCAACCTGCCCATACGGCTGAAACGTTTGATCATACAGCGCGCACTCATACTGGAACCCGAACATGCCCGTCGAATAGATGATCTTTCCATCATGCGACCACACAGCGTGTGCGTCGTTCGCGCCGCTGCTCGTCAACACCTTGATGTCGGTTCCGTCGGGGTTCATCGTGCAGACGTCGTAGTTTGAAGGACTGGTTTTGCGGGTGAAGACGATGCGCGTGCCGTCGGGGGAGAAGAAGGGGAGGTTGTCCCATTCGGTTGTTAGGGTGGTGATTTCCTTCGTGTCAACATCAAGCAGGCGCAGACCGAGTTGGTTGCGGTCGCCGGCAGTGGAGTTCGCGCCCCAGACGCGGTAGACGATTTTCTTGCCGTCGTGCGAGAAAGATGGGAAGCCGGAGTTTATGGCGGAGGTGTTGCTAGTTAGGTCGCTGGTGGATTGGGTGAGGACTTCGTAGTTTGAGGAGCCGTTTGTCGGGGCGCGGACGAGCCAGCCGCCGCTTTCAGCACGGGTTTGGAACCAGAAGCCCACTCCCACGGTGATCCATTGGCCATCTGGTGACCAGGAGGGTTGGAAGGCGCCTGCGAGACCTTGCGAGACTTCAGAGGTGCTGATGAAGTCGGTGTTCATGTCGTCGAGGATAAGGCGAGCGGTGGTGTTGTCTGGGTTTCTGGAGACGACGGAGGAATTGCCTAGTTGTTTTTCTGTGTAGGCGAGGACGTTCTGGTTGGAGAGTTGCGGGAAGACGTCTGTGAAGCGGTACTCCCAGTCATTGTCCCAGGAGTATAGCTTCTTTTCCATTGGGCGGATGTTCCAGCCTGTCTTTTCGTAGACCATCTTCTTTCCGTTGGGGGACCAGGCGGGGGAGCGGAGGGTGATGTCCGTTGTGTTGATGTACCGACCGTTAGTGCTGTAGAGGCCCTCCTTCGTACCACCCTTGTAGAGGTACCCAACAGTATTATTAGCATCAAGAAACTGCGGGAAAATCTTCACACCAGTCCCCGAGACCTCAACCCTGCGATCCTTGCCCGTCGCAAAATCAACAGACACGATCGTCGAGTTCGCAGAGCCCACGGATTCCGGCCGGTGTGCATCCCAAGTCGTCTCACGGGTCATCTCATAGTAAATAATCCGCGATCCATCATGAGACCACTTCGGAGAGCCCAACGAGTACCCGCTCTTCGAGACAATCTGTCTGAAATCAGACCCATTAGGCCGCACCGCATAAACAGATAATTCCTGCGTATGCTCCCACCCCGAAACACCGAAGAATACAGGATCACCATGTCCATACCATCCCGAGTTCCGATCTGACGAGAACGCAAGCCACTGTCCATCCGGCGACCATGAGGGACGGAAATATCCGTTGGGCAGGGACTCATTCGCGGCAGGGGTCAAAGGCGTGTTGGTGACATTCCATTTCTTTCCAGACTGGATGTCCAAGACCCAGATGTTCGCTTTGTAGCCGTTCGCGGTGGACACGTACGCGGCGAGCTTGCCGCTCGGTGACAGAACCACGCTGTCTTCGATCGACGAGGTGGAGACGAGTTCCTGGAAGTCCGAACCGTTGGTGCGCACGCGGTAGATATCCGAGTTACCATCGCCATTGCGCTCGCTGGTGAAACTAATCCATTGGCCGTCTGGTGAGAATTCAGCGTGGTACTCGAAGGCGGGGTTCGAAAGGAGAGGACGCTCGTTGCTGCCGTCTGCATTGGCGATGTAAAGCTGCGATGAACCAGGGGCAATCCGGTTCATCAAGAACACACCCTTCTTGTCTGTCGGTGCTGTAATGGCATCGCTGTCGCTGCTGCGTGCCGAATGCACATGCGGATGGCCTGACGGGAGGTTGCTGGTATCCCGGGCCATCTGCTGGGCATACGGGCATGATCCCAGAGCTACCTGGGGAAGGGCCGCGAGGCCCAGCAGGGCCATTGATTGGAGAGGACGCATTGTTGATCTCTTTCCTTCTCAATGATTGACTTCTGCACGAGAAAAAAAAAAGAAAGGAGTGGCTCGGGTTTATGTACTCGTAGTACAGCCCTGACGGTATCTCCGAGGTGCCGGGCATCTTAATTAACTAATCACTGGTAAATATTCTTCCATATGGAAATGTTTGAAACGACGTGCCCGTTAGACAAGCAAAGCATCTCCTGCCAAGACGCCATCCCGCTTATATCAGTTTTGGACGCGGCGGGGCGGAGCGGATCCCGATTTGGCAAGGAGCCCTCGGACTTAATTGCCGGGCAAAGCGTTAAACCGGGACGTTCCGATCAGATAAAGGTGGTCCCTCGGGGGGATTATCTGTAGGAGGCAATGATCCGTCAGAGATAACTTTAGACATCGGGAATTATCAACATCTTCAGTGTTTCAATTGGTTCTTCTCGTGGGGGAAATCAGGAACAATGGCCTGACGCGTTTACTGTTAGCTGATAGGAAACACGTTATACGCAGTACGTCAGTGCAGTCCTATTTCATTCTCCTCAGAATCATTGGAGTATCGGAATATGCTCATATGCTCATAGGCCGTGGCCACTAACTTTAACACAAAAATAATATGCCATGCTACACACCTTCCAACACCATGCCGGCTGCACAGCGTCTTCAGCAGCATATACGCCTTTACAAAGGGAGAAACCGAACGACTTCGAAAACGCCATTGAGAAAGAAAACGCCTATCATGTTCTGGGCAACAGAAAGCACCGCCTCATTCATCACTTCGTTTCAGAACCATCCTTAGAAGTGCCATCAGTTATAATCACCGGGATATTGCTTGGCTTGTGGGCCGTCTCTGACACCGATCCAGAATCAACATCCGTAGTCGTAGGGGACAGGGCACCACCTCGTTCGGTGAAGGCAGAAATCGAATCACCATCAACTGGTGCGGTCTCGTCATCTTCCGATTTTTGTGACTGCCGCGCGTCTTCAAACTTGTCATGCCCCGAGCACTCCAAGCTCTCACCGCTAGAGCTCTTCATAGTCATCTCAAGCATAGGAGAGATCAGGTCATCCACGCTGCTCCTGCCAGAGGAAAGTGAACCCCGCGAATTCGCATAAGATGCCGGCAACCCAAGAGCCTTAGCAACTGCTGCCTCCTCGTCCGGAAGCCTAGCCACGCTACTATCGGTGCTCGAGCTGGGATCGAAAATATGGCTGCCTCGACGCTCGCTCAATTCCAGGATATGGTTATAGCTGCGACGGGAAGGATCGGCCAATCGCTTCTTTTTCTTCTTCTCGCGCTTGGTTGACGGACGGACTACGATGACAGGGATCGGGGATTGCTGTAAACAGTACTTGGATACCGAGCCAGGCAGCAGACTCTGCATGCCACTGAGGTTTCGACCACGTGTACCAACGATAAGGACGGCAGGTTCATAGATTCGAATCTATCGACCGTCAGCATATTGGGAAATAGGGGGGGTGGGAATGAGGAAGACTCACCATGCGTTGGATGATATCCTGCACTTTCCCGACAGCCAATTCCAAGACCAGACTGATGGCTTTTTCATCCTGACTGTTTTTCTGAATCACTTGTTCGAACAATTTCTCCGCTTCCTTTCGGTACCTGCCAGGCTCGATGCCCGCATCACTTGCGTTCTCCACGGCTCGAAGACAAACAATCTCATCCCCATCGTCCACAAGCTCATCAATAAGCCACTCGAGTGCAAAGTCGGAGTATTCGTTCTGATCCGTCCCGCAGAGAAAGGTCCTACTCCGTCGAGTGCACTGATAACCTTTGTGCTTGTAATTCAACGTCAACGAGAAATCCGCCGCATCGGGGTTATCGAACGTGTCAAACGAAACACCTCGTTCATATGTACTACCACCGTCAGCCCCAATCATCCTCAATACAGCAGGCAACGACTTACTTCGGCGGCGGAGGCGAAGGCCCACGACTAGCACTAGGCGGAATAACATTCTGCTTCTGCTCCCTCTCCCTCTCCTTCTCTCTCTCCCTATCCTGGAACTCAATATGCGATCGCTTCAAACTCTTCTCGCCCGGCCCCTTATCACTCGACGACCGACGATGCTGGCGATTCTCAAATCCTCCTCCAAAACTGAACTGGATTGACTTTCTGCGCGGTGTTTCGTCGGCGTACGAGATGCGTTTGTTGGGTCGGGACGCCTCATTGTCGGATTCGAATGATCCCCTTGGTGACGAGACCCTCGACATGGTGGAGTGGAGCGTAGTTTATCGGTTCAGTCTGCTGTGACTGGTTTGTTCAGATGAATGTGATTGTATCGAAGATGTCAGATGTCAGATGATTGATGATCGCAACCTAATCAGCTACGCCGCTGTAAACGCTCGAGACCCAGGGATGATGCGATCCGCAAGACGCAGATCTCATTGTTTGCGCCAGACGTCTTCGTCGACGGATGTCAATACAGTGAGTAGCTGACAGAGCAGGGAATAAGACAGATAGAGATGGATGAATCGAAATGAGGAGACAGACAGACGGTGGAAGAGATATGATGCAAGAGGGGGATGGGGATGATCGGTGGAGGAGGGGCAGCTACTAAGGCGGTGACGAGAGTCATGCTTTCCTGATTGGGTAGGTGTACAGACCGCCGCGGGATTGTTTTTCCGTCAGCATAAAGAATGGTTAAGCTATGTCTGTGCATAATGTTATGCACTTTTATTCCCGAATAGACTGCTAGGGCTAACACCGTTATGGTATGTTGTTGTGACGGCCCAAACCTACGCAGGACGGATACAGTACTCGATCTGGTCTGCACCATGGCCTGACGGCTGTGATCCATGGATCGGACTCTTCGGCATGAACGGCTCAATTATTAATGTCATCTCCGGACATAGGACCAAAGTCTTCCGTTCCGAGTTTATCCCATTCAAGGGCCCGAGAACCGAGGAAGTCACGCACGGCTAGAAAGTGCACGGGATATTGAGATGTACAGAGTATCGTGATGGACAGTATCAGCATATCAGTGGTTGTCTGTATTCAACCTCAAATTGTGTCTACTTGTGCATAGTACCAAGCACAGCACTGAACATCGAGTATTATGCTAAGCATGCCCAAGACTGTAGGGCAGAAGTGGACCTGTCAATAGGTCCATAACTTTAATGATTCTTCCTGACTCATTTTTCTCTCTTCAGCCATTGCTCTCAGCCATTGGCCCTCTACTCATACTCGCACACTTAACTCCGGAATCCGGACATTAACAATTGAGTCATTCAAGCCCGCCCAAGCCCAACCAGCCTACTCAGCCATAATCAAAAAAAAAAAAAAAAAAAATCTGCACGCCATACAGAAAACCGGTACATCGGCATTGTACTTGCACATAGCCTACTCCGCCTCAACGCTAATGTGCAAATTCTTCATCAGTGGAGAAGTTGATCTTACCCGTATTACAGTACAAGTACATACTCCGTACCCGTACAAGTAAATTATAAGTACCCCCTCACCGCCAACCTAAGCTTATCGTTATCATATCATATCAAATCACATCAATCAACAAGCCCCCACATGCTCAGATCTCTGCCCATTAATCGTCTTAAGCACTGGCAGGGCGAAACAAGTCGGGTTCACAAGGTTAAAATATGCACGATTTTTCGGTGTCCAAAACGGATGTGCGTTGGTCTAGACTTGACATGCGGTGGCTGTCTGCGTGTCGTGTCTTCCGGGAATAAAGATTGTGCACTTGACACGTACAGGGGCCATTTTATGGGCGGTGTGCTTTGGGCTACAGAGATCTTCGCGGGTCATCACATGTGGGGGTTTCGTTGTTTGTACAGAGGAGTGGGAGGATACATACTTGTAGGGACAGCGCAGTGCGGGGTGGACAAAGAATACGGGGTTTTGGTGGTAAATAGAATGGGATAATGGGATTTGTTTTGGTGTGTTTCGTTTTGTTTGCTTTGGGATGTAACCCTACTTGTGCCTGTATATTCAGAGTGGGTATGAGTTCTTAACGATATTCAATAACAGTAGTGTACTCAGTACATAGTCAAAACAAGATCGATAGATCGATAACGATAACCAAAATATAAAATCTCGTCAACATGATGTAACACAACCAACATAACTACCCCTACGTCAACCAAAAGTAACTCCAAAGTATCAACGAACGAAAAGACTTGCTTGACTGAACAGTCCTGTTTCGCAAAACCCTCCACTCCTCAAACCGGCTGATAACCCGCACTCCAACAAACATAATGGAGATCGATCTAAACTATCCCTCTGACGACGATTTCGTGGAGTTGCGGGAGGGATTCTCAGCTTGGTGATGTAGTTGAAGAGAAACGAGGAATATCAAGGTAGGGGAATACCCATATTGCCTAGGGAAGGGATCCGGAAGGGTTTCGACGGATTATCGTATGCCTGCCCTCTCCCGCGGCTAACGGCTATGACCACAGACCACTGCAGCACCCGCCGTATATCCAGGACCCTTGTTCAAGGCGTAGACCCCATCTCTCATCCGCGGAACCAACCGGCCCCTCAATCAACGCCTCCATCCCTACAATCCCCGATACCCGAATCTGAGATACCGTCTATGGTCCCAGAAAACCGCGCGCACGTTATCCAACAGGAACCGATCATCCAGATATACCATTTCCTGGGTCCGGAGTGCAGCGGGTTATGGAGAAGAGCACGGGAGCACGGGCTTTGTCGGCGGCATGTGGATGGCGATCAACAAGGTGATTCGGCAGATTCGGTAGACGGGAGATACAAAGACGAGCGGGAATAGGCTTTTGATGGGTTTGGTTAAGGTTACGGACTACAGCACCGAGGGTGTGCCGAGAATAAGGCGATCCGCTACACCCGAGTTACGAGAAGAGAGAAGTATTCAGATGAGTCAATTTTATTGAGGCAATAGTCAATATAACTGTATATCCGAGTCCAGACCATATGCAAAGCGCTAAAAACTAGGGTATCACGATCAAATGTACAACCATGCAAATTATAAATCATCAAAACCAAATGCAAAACGTGTATATAGATGGTGAATGGGAAGCTCAGTAAGCTTCAATAATCGCACCCTGCGACTGGGACGCAGCGTAGTATCTCTGATCGAACAGACCTTGGTCTGCGTCGAGAGGAATGGTAGTCGACTGCGGATGCTTTTCGTCATCCGCGAATGTGTCGAGTGTTTGTTGAGGAGGAGAGGGAGGCATAGTATCATCCTCAGACTCCTCGTCGGAGTCTGAGGATAGGTCAGGCGGTGGTGATTGCCGCGATGGCGACCGTGTCAATGTGAGATGTTCCAGATCCTCCGCATCATCGTATTCGAATTCAGATTCAGAGTCGGAGTATCCATCGTCATAGTCACCAGGGACTTCGCGTTCAGTCACGAAAGGCACGGGTGATTGAGTCGGTCGCCGGATAGGCGTTGTAACCGCAAAGTGTTCCTCCGCGAAGTCATCCTCATCAAAATCGGAGTCATCACTGAGATCCGAGTCCGCATCCGACAGATCCTCAGGATCCCAATCATCTTCCGGATCCTCCACGATAGCGTCTGCCCATTGAACGTGTTTTGTATCGGCGAGCGGTGACGACAGCGATGGCGACGACTTGGACACGCCGTTGACAGTCTGATTAAACCAGCGTTCCTGTTCTTGTTCGGCATCGGCGAGATCCAACATCAACGAATCGAGGAGATTGGCGTGGCCAACGAGGAGTCGCAGGTCGTGGTCCGCCCGGGAAGCCTCACGAGTGAGCTTCCTACGGGCGGTGTGAGCGAGGTAGTATGTCTGAGTGATGCTCATTTTCTTCTGTTGACGCCTTCGAGCAAGAGAAGAGAAATAGGAGGAAGCGTCGAATGAGTCGAGAGAGTCGAGAGACGAAGAGGAAGAGGAAGAGAGCGAGGACATGGCGGGCGTTGAGGTGCTTATGAGGTTATGAGCTCAAGTGGGATCGACCCAGCCAGGCAAATGCGTGTTGGTGACTCAGGCTGCAGCGGCCAATCACAGGCGGTAAGGTAGGGCGGTGAGTCAGTTGGTTGCGATAGACGTGATAGCTGGATGCAGCAAGGATGATGTTGGCAAGGTATGTATGCAGAGTACTTGTACTTGTATGTTAAATGTAGAAAGAAAAAAAAAAGGGCGACCGCTTGTTTTAATATCCCAAATCTGATCCATAAGATTCCTCCCAAGATTATTACAAGATTACTAGGCTGAAAGTTTTTTTTATTTTCTTTTTTTCTTCGTTTCCTCTTGCAGGCATATCGGCGATCGGATCCCGACCGCATCCACCCGGTAATATTACCGTATACGGTCAACGGACCAACGGGCTGCCCGGTTGCCCGAGCATCTTTCGCGCTCTCGGAGTGCGATTGGTCCGTTCACCGCCTCGCTATGTGTATTACCAATACAACAATACTATACGCCAAGCCAGCCCTGCAGCTGATCCGCCGGATGTTCGGCTCACCGCTATCAGTACTATTGGTAATCTAGAGTCTACATTATTCTGGTACTCTGTAGAATTGTGAAGATTGGTATAAAGACGTGATCCATTATGGCATTAGAAATCAACATACGGAGTCCTTATACTCTGTATCCGTAGTTTCTTGGAAATTATCCATTATAAATGCAGAATCTGTCCCACGGTCAGCGCCAAGCCATTGCCAGCTGCCTGGAGAGTTTCCCCTTTGGGCATGAATGAAACCCCCGATCCCGATGCCGCGGAGATTTGCTACCTCCGGCCGGATCGGAAGTATGCACCCAATGTACTCTTGTGTTTGTACTACGAAGTAGTCATAGACATTCTTCACTCAAACAGCACTCCTGTCTACCACGGTACTTCTCCTTGTAAGGGCAAGCCAGCAAGGCAGACAGCAGATTACTCACAGCCAACGCGTTTTGCAGATTATCTATGCTTGGCTGGATCAACGCCAAGCACCCTTGATCTACCTTTTATGCACTTTATGCACAGGCTTATTTTTGGCCTTAGTCATTGTCATAATGTGCACCGCCCTGTGGCTTCGCTTAACTGACAGCTCCACCGGATTGGCTCTGGTTCTTGATACAAATACAAACCCCATTCTCAGTTCCATATGAATTCTGCCGGACTGACAAGAAACGGCCGTGTATGATCTCATGACATTGCCAAGACATAATCATTGTAGAAACAGATAATGCTGCCTGGTATCAACCGTGTCTACTGCTGTGCCATGCATGCCAATCACTCCAAGCCACGTTCGTAGGCAGATGAATTGTTGTCTGAACAGAGTATACGAGTACGGGTGGGCTGTAATTGTATATACATGCTGCAAGAGCCGCACTGTCAGATTGGCTCTTTCCAGGCTGTACAGTCGTCTGTGCTCATGACAAAAGTGCCGGCGATACGCGGAGATATCTTTCTTTGTTATGCTTATTTCTTGTTTCATCCATGTGCCCGGTGTCACGTCCGGCTTGAGATTTCAAATGTCTAACCTTGAGTTTACTTCTACCTTGTAAGGGTTTGATATCGTGACGTCATGGTCTGGGGAAGTTAGTCACGGGTGGCTACTTCAGTCCTGATGACCGGCACTTGATGCCTCGGCTGTTTGTTATGCTTGGTCGACGGCAATCAAGTCTGGTTTAATATTCATAAGTTCTATCAGGTTCACGGAAAGTCGGAACGACGGATGATGGTCGCCGTTCCCTGGTTGTCGACTGATATTACCCTGTTGGGATGTACCTCGGCATGTTTCCAAATCCATCAATGACCGAAACAATAGCATTATGTCAACCCAGAAGCGGCTCTGGTTCATTCTCTTCTGTATCTGTAACTGACAAAAGACTACTCAGATCTGACCTCCGTCGACGAATCCATCTCCTCCATCCGAACCCATTCCCCTCCTCGTTCTCATCCTCGCTCTCGTCCTGGTGCAATTCATACGGCAACATAACAGCATGATCCAGCGCATACGGCAGTCCACGATGTCTGCCACGGACCTGCATAGCCAAAATCACCAGCTTCGAGACATCCCGGAACTGCGAACACAAACTCGACTCCGTCCATGCGTATCCCAGTGATAAGCCCACCGTGCCGTATGCGGAGACTACCTCAAACAGAACCGAAAATAAAGGAAAACGGTCGCTTTCAGCGAGCGCAATCAGGAACGTCCCTAGGACGATATACCACAGATCAAAACTCAACTGTTTCTGGATATGATACCAGAGGTCGTTTCGTCTAGTTTGCGTTCCTTGGTCGTTATCGGTCAAGATAGATTCCGCATCTGAGTATATAGCCAGGCTCTTCTCCTCATAGACATTGGTCTTGCGCATGGCGATTGTCGTGGGAAAGGCGGAGATGTACATCATGACGACAAAGGAGATCTGTACTGCTGGATGGAGATCTGCGAGTGAGGTTATCGTAAATCCTGCTGTTCGCGTAGACGCGACCTGGAATAGCCCGTTTATGAGCCAGGTGTAGCCCTTGTCGTTGTGGAGGTTGTAGGATGGTTGCTTCTGGTGGGGTCAGTCATGGTCATGATACCATTGGTATCAGGGACTTACATCCAGGAGGAAGATGGCTAGATCAACGGCGTTCAGCACCAACAACACCCCCAGCAGTCGCCATGTATCCGGACCAGGAAACAGAAGTGTAAAGCATCGTCGAGGATGTCTCAAAAGAAACTCCAACTCCTCGCGACGTCGACTCGTCTCCTCGGTGACCTTCCCAAACATCCAAATGATCAACCGCAACATACACGGAAACCCCGTATTCCCGATAACGATTAGAAAGGTCATAACCAGAAGAAGTAGTGGGACTTTATTAAACGACGCCATCGAGTTCGGTGTCAAAGTGAAGCCCACATCGTTAAACGCGGAACTCGCCGTGAAAATCGCCCACCAGGCTTTGGGGGCTCCAATTTCATCAACGACATGGCCATATTCGGGATGATACAGGATCACACATAATAGCGAAACAGCCCCAAGAACGTGAAAGGTAACAAAGTATCCGAGCAGGATGAAGAATAACGTCTTCAAAGCCCGATACTCAGTCCCACCAAGTTCATCCTTCTGCGTCTCATCCCAGTCTGAGTAACTGGCGATGGATGGATGCCACATAAACGGCGGCAGAGAAGAAATGGCTTTCTGATGCAGCTGCTGTCGCTGAGACGCCGCGACGTCAAAGGTGATACGCGGTCCTGTAGAACTGGCGGCGATATGATTGATAGGTTGGGGTTCGCTTTCATCACCATATAGATCCTGCGCATTCATCTCTTGTATCGCATTCCTTCCGTCTGGAGTAGTACTCCTTGTCATCGTCCCATATCCTCTATCCCTATACGCATCCCCCCGAACAACAGCCTTGACCTCCCCGGCCACAGTTTTCAATCTCCTCCGAAACCACGACAACCGCACCAACACAACCAACGAATTTACGAAAATCACATTCGTGACCATCGCCACCATCCATAATATCACCTGCTGGCAGACACCCAACCTGTTCAGGTCAACCGGGTTCTGTCCGCTCTGCGTGGCGGCCCCCGAGGCGAGGAGGAGGGCATCTGTGTAAGTTATTCCTCCCTGGAAATAAAGTAAGATGGATGCTAGAATAATCCAGGTGAGAATATAGGTGTAATGGGCTGTTATGAATGTATGTCCGTGTCCCCTTTGCCAGAGGGGCATAATGAGGTATAGTGCGTCGGTTTGAGATTGAAGATGGGGAGGGGGGCATACATGATGGGATTTATGAGATGTAGTGGTAGGAGGTATTTTTGGCGAATTAGATTGAGGTTAGCTTTAAGTTGGGGTAACGGTTGCTTTATGTCAGGTTAAAATAGACTCATAGGATTAACGGAGGATTGGATCGGATAAATCCCTCATCGGAACAGAACCCAGTGTATCACTCCGCCACGATGGTGGTATAATATATTATCTGGGTCTATGTCAAACAACCACTACTGATCATCACGATGAGACTCCCCGCAGTGAATGGTATCTATTTTTCCAGATCTCAAACCTTACTTGAACACCTGCAGAAATGATCTGCATTGATAGTATCCCATCAAATTCCAGCAGACCATAATCATATATGCTATGTAGTGTCTGAAGCAAATGATGCTGTTGGTCATCATTTATTTATAGGATTATACTCATCCACGCCAGTAACTAGGGGATGGAGAAGAGGGAGAAGAGGGAGGAGACTAATAAGCAAGAGAAGAAGGCGAAAGAGCCAGATTAGAAAACGAAGGCGACAAACCAGAGGACGAAGACGGCGGAGAAGGCGGAGGAGGAGGTGTGCGAAGAGGAGAAGGACGAGGAGAACGAGGAGGTTAATCCAGGAATGACCGTTCCCTGGCACTAGGGCCCTCTAGATAGAGGCTGGATTATAGACAAGTTGAATCCACAATTAGCGAATGATAGCAGATTGTTTTGAGGGAGCTACTCACTCGTAACGGAATCTAATGAAGCCTGGTCTGTTGGTATCAACATCCAGGTCGTTAACTACTGCATAGCGCTCGTTCAGATCAGAGTTTGCGTATTCGCTCAGCAGTTCCTCGACTTTCAAACGTCTGTCGTTGACGTTAAGGATGCTTTCGGTGAAGTCGAAGGACCAGTTGGGCATGTTGTACTGTAGGACGTGGGGTATGTTCAGGACATGCTGAGTTCTCGTCTTTTTTTTTTTTTATATTTCTCTAATTAGGCTTCCTCCAGGGGCGAGAATGGAGACGTCATATATGATTATAGGCGGAGGAATACATACATCATCTAGTGTGGACCCAGGAGTATT
This sequence comes from Aspergillus glaucus CBS 516.65, assembly GCF_001890805.1. Taxonomy (NCBI): domain Eukaryota; kingdom Fungi; phylum Ascomycota; class Eurotiomycetes; order Eurotiales; family Aspergillaceae; genus Aspergillus; species Aspergillus glaucus. The sequence goes on along the minus strand of NW_019170470.1, from coordinate 236,286 downwards.
CAACATGAACGAATCTGGCTATCTTCGAAAGGCAGCTGATAAAGAATTCTATGACGAGGTCAAGACTGTACTTGCTCTCCAGGAGGTTGGCCATGAACCTGAGTATATCGGCCATGTCACTTTCGACGCGGTCCGCTTTTCCCTTATTCTGAGGGATGGGTCAGTCTTCTGGTCACGTCCAGGGTACCTGGAGAGCCTGTGGATAGGATGCTCTCGGACGAGCAGATTGAGAGGATCCATGAGCAAATAGAATTCGCTATCAAGTATGTCACTATATTCCGATACCAGCATTTCGTGTTATTAGCATATGCTAACATATCTATCTACTATGCATAGCCACCTACGAAGCATCGGCATCCATCTGGACGTACAAGAAAATCCCAACTGCCTATGCTATGACACCGAAGACGACAAACTGTGAGTACTTACCTCCTCCCTTTCCTCATCCCCATTCCAATGCTAACCCAATCATCTTCAAGGTACCTCATCGACTTGATCCGCGTGCCTCCCAAGATCAACCCGGCTGACCACATGTGGGAATTGGCAATCGATGCCTGGCACTACGAACAATCGGCGGCGTTTTCCAGCTGTCGTGAGATCGACTACGAATTCCCAGACTGGGCTAAGAATAGTGGCAGATAGGCGAAATTTGGGAGATTGGATGGTGTGCTGTCTTATTAGAATACGCATGGATTTGGTTGATTCATGCCATGCTTGTGTGTGCATGTCTCTCCGTGTGTGTTTCAATGCGTTCTACTTAGGATGATAATAGCAGTACATAAAATCAAAGGACCAGTTGGATGTATTGCAATACCATTTGGGCGCATTTTATAGCAGAAGTACAGTGGACGGCTAAATCAGCTTGACATTCCCAAACTTATGGCGGCTGTTCCTACAGAGTACTCTGTAGTGCGCACCAAATTGGCTTGTTCTTTATTTAGAGGTAGGCGCTGACTGCAAGGGACCTGCAGCTTCTATCACTGTCACGGAGCTCAGCCAGGATAATGGAAGATCAACTCATGTGCTCTACCTAGGTAGCTATCGACGAGAATAATCAACATGAGGAAAGAAGAAGAAGAATGATGTGCCATCAGCGTTGACGAGACTTATATCCCTTGCTTCCAGCACGTGAGAGGTATACACGTGACCAGCCCGTCACAATCACATCACATTACATCAGACAGCGGCTATTGTGCAAGATCATAAGTGTAGGCTAAGGAAGGAGTATATAAACTGCTTTAAAAATGTTGTAAGCTCACTCATTTCAAAGATCAATACATTCGCAAAGAACCCATCAAAACACAAAACCATACCTGTCAATAATATCTACTCCAGTGGCCGCACACAAATGCCTTCTAACAAAGATCGCCTACACGTTGCCCTCTATGCGCGAGGAGGCGCTCCTACCATGCCGGGCAAGGAAGACACGTAAGTTCACTGTGTAACCACTCCTTTGGCACACATAGATCTGACATTATCCATCTAGCTACCACTGGGCGTTGATTGTGGGACCGAAAATTGAAGCGGAAGGTAAAATGGGGGTCCGGTACCACGCAAGAGAGAAGCTTAAAGCCCCGGGGGTAGTCGAATGGGTATTCGAGGAGCGTGAATGCCCGCTTCTCGCCACCAGCATGCTGCTTGTTCGAGTCATACTCGGAAAGGTAGAGGATGGCAATCGACTGGTAGAAATACTGCGCAGTACACCTATTAGGCAAGGCCAAGCAGGATGGAACTGTGTATTCTGGGTAAAAGAGGCGCTCGAGACCCTGACGGCCGACGGCAAGGCCCTGGGCACGAATGTTATTGAGTGGGAAAAGGTACGCAGCGAGGCGATGGCGTATTGCCAAAGTAAGAAAGATCAGCATCGATTTGATGGCCAGGGAAACTTTGACACGACCAAAGCTCCAACCTATGATCTGATTGAGAGGAAGGAGATCATTATTTGAGACACGTGGCCTCAAATACCTCCAAAGTATTTCTGGCGAGTGCGTTCCATTGCTAGCTCTTCGGGCATCGGAAGAAGAAATTTATCGATCTCATTGACCCAAAAAGAATTTTGTGGATTGACTTGGTAAGCGGTAGTGTATTCCCAATACGATGGATACCAACCAGAAGTTTCCCAATCAATGATTCCAACAATATCATCCCCACGAATCAGTATATTGAGGCTGCTAAGGTCGCCGTGAGTAAATTTTAAAGGCCATGATTTGCCTTGCTGTTTGATGAGCTCCTGAATCTCAGGATCAAGAATAGGATCGAATTCGATACCTTCTCGTAAATGCCGATGGAAATCCTGGATGCTGTGAAAGGGACCTAAACGCAAGGAATGGCCTGGTAATCGGCAGTCAAACATGGATCCGCCATCAACAGAAGCTATTTCTGTGCCCTCTGGCGCCGGGATTTCTCGCATCTCTTGAATCATAGACTTCAATTTTGAAAGAAGCTTAGCCTTTGATTCCTCATTTCGTTGCACCCAACCAACTCCAATCATATCCCCTTTAATTCTCTCCATCAAGATATAGGTCTGGTCACAGTGTGTGAACGCAGATATAACCCTTGGGACTGGAATTGACGTTTGCTGCGATATGAAATGCATTGTAGAGGCCTCGGATAAATGCACATGGGAACCGTATTTGACACACAACCGGTCTGTCAACATAAGAACGCTTCCCTTGCGAGGCCTAGTAGACTTAAGCAGCCTGATTGCCCAGAGTGTAAAATATCGATTCAAAGCCGTGTCATTGAATGGAACTGATGTGGTTTGCGTAGATGGCGAGGGCAAACGGAGGTTATCCTTGGGCGACATGAAGGCAGTTGTGACGAAACGCAGCGTTTTAGCACGTATTTGACCGATCCTTTAAAAGAGTTCTCTTATGACTTGTAATACTGTATGTATGAAGATGGGAACCATATATAACGCATACATCAACGAACGCTGTACAGTATGTGGAGAGATACAGTAGAAGAATGAACGCAGGATAGGGGGATCGAATCTCCATTTCTTAGCTGTGATGATGTGTCACGTGATACCACAGCGCATGTTGATGAGAATCGATCGGATATAAGTAGGCCCGATTACCGAGGCCCGGAGATTCTGTATATAGGCCACCGTGTGCAGACATATAGCCAGTCAAGCACTCAATCAGCTGTGTATGCGCACATACGTTCGTTAGGCAATACTGTAAAACCCCGTTATAAGCAACTCCGATATAAGCAATACTCCATTATAAGCAACTGGCCACGCTGTCCAAATTACAACTCCATATAAAATTGCTTAATACTCCATTACTAGCAAGTTGCTTAAATTCTCCCCTCCTCCAATACAAAATTGCTAATATAGGAGTAACCAAAATAGGCTATTTTGACTTCGTCCCTCCCTTCTGCAATGCCAAAGCAAACCCGTCAACCTATTTTAAACAGCCAAAAGGCTGCCCTCCGAGCCCAGCATCAACTCAAGCCACATCTATCAAATATCGCACTGAAAATCTGGTTTGAAACCACCTATAATCAGTCAATCAACCCATCCTCTGTATCCCGAATCATTTCATCCGATTCCGCCTCCTTTGATGAAGCCACCAACCGCCACCAAGAGAAGCGACGACGTAC
>NW_019170470.1:76633-231615 GCF_001890805.1 Aspergillus glaucus CBS 516.65 | reverse complement strand
ATTCTAAGCCAGTTTTCATCTGCAAGCATGCCAGAAGAAGAGGAGGAAGAGGAAGAAAACTATGAGTCTCTTCCACAGATATCTATAACAGATGCTTTGGAGAGTCTATATAAACTCCGGCTTTTCGAGGAGCAGCAGGTGGATGGAAATAAGGCCTTAATCCAGCAACTTCTCTTCCATGAGAGGACCCTTTTGAGAAAGAAGGTTAGCAGACAGCAGCAGAGTGATATACGAGACTTCTTTTGTAATTAGATGACGTCTATATATATATTTATGGCAACAAGCTCGTATAATCCGATATAAGCAATACTCCGTTATAAGCAATTTCCGCGACCTGCCGAAATAGTTGCTTATAACGGGGTTTTACAGTATACCTCTCTTGTCCAGCTAGTCCTCTCCATACAGACCTCGTTAGTCCGAATTATCGATGATTCCAGATCTTCCTCTGGATGTGGCAGTAAGAGAGTATAGTACCTGGCACCAATCATGAGTGGACTCTCAGATGTTAAAGGACAACATTGAAAAGGCTCGTGACGTTGCAATTACAAATGGCCTCGATCTCAAGCAGATAGCGAAGGATGAAGACCCAGACTTCTTCATAAAACACGGGGTCATAGTTGGCGTGGCCCGTCGCTTTGTTGATGATATCCGTGAATGGTCAGGCAATTGGGAGCCTGCTGTCTAGTTAATTTACATTGCACATATGATTTCACTCTTTACATGCATTTCCTGTTTACATGAGTCCTTAGTTCAGTCATTTGAAGCACCAACTACGATTTTCTGTGTGTCTATAGCGGGTAATAAACATTAAAAGAACACAACGAGCGTGCTTCAGTGGTAAATTTGAAGTATGATCCGGTTATATTATATTATGCGTGACTCATAAATCAGCTCACATCTAATAGATCTTGAGGCCCTGAGACCCGAATGCAAAATTGGCCATGCAATCCAATGATGAAGATGGGTAATTTTGATATCAATTATGTCGTCTATGGTACTCCAAATCATATACCATGTGGGTCCCATCACGGTCGTGGACGCATATATATCCTACTTGCCCAGGCCCCAAGATGACATTATGCTTCCTAGTCATATACTGTACTTACTATCCAATAAACGTATATATATTTGGATTGGATCTAAAGGTTCCCTACTCAGGGAAGTGAGTGGTCGCAGGGCGACTTGTTCCAATAAACCCTCTCTTAAGTAGTAAATGATAAATAGATATTAATTCATATATCCTCAATTGCAAGACCTGCATGTCGGAAATGGCCTCTGGCGCTTTGTTCTCTATCACCAACAGTATCAACGCACCCTTCTAGAAAGCTATCAAAGCCTTGAGCAGGATTCTCCTCATAAGCTTCCCAGTTTCGCTTAATAAAGGCCTTCAGCTCAGCGAAGAATTCTTCAATTGGATTCAAGTCAGGTGAGTATGGTGGTAGATACACCAGTTTAACCCCTGCTCTGAAGCACATATCCTCTATTCGGTCAGAGTGATGAAAAGACGCGTTGTCCATGACAAGAACAGACTTTGGTTCGGGCCATCTTCCACAGTGTCGAAGAAGCTGTTCAACAAAATCCTCAAACATGTAAGCATCAGTTGAACCCTGAAAGATGCGAGAGAGCATTATTCCATCTTGGGTATACGCTGGCAAGATCTGGTAGCGTTTATCACGATGGAATTTGGATACCTGGACTGGTGCCACACCAAATGGTGACCACCCAGCTCTTCTGAACCTCGCCCGTTTATCGCATCCAGACTCATCCACAAACACCAGCTGATATGAATGAAACTCAGAAATGTAATGAATATATTCATCTCGCAAGTCCTGATTTCGCTCTTTTGCCTTTTGACGGAATGTCTTTTTCGACCAACCGATTGATGCGAGAGTCTTCCTAAGACAGCAAGCACTCACATGTATGTCGAATTCATCCCATAAGAAGACTGCCATTTCATCGATATATAATGTAGGTTTCTCCAAAAGGCGATCACAAAGCGCTTCCAGCATGGAGGGTGTGATGAGACGTCGTCGTCCAGCATGAATTGGTGGAGCTCTGGCACTATCAAAGTGCTTGAGGTTAGAGTGAATATAATAGACTGCCTGTCGGCTACACTTAGCAATACTAGCAATATAAGATATCTTTTCACCGCAGCTTAACATATCGCAGATAAGTTGAATTCTTGATGGTTCAAGCCTCGGCGTCATTTTGTGTTTCTATTAATGTCGTCGACATTTGATCCTGTTAGGAGATGGAGGAGAGAGCGAGCGTAGGTAGAGAGGGGTGCTAGGCTGTCTAGGCGGTACTAGTTAGTTAATTTAAACGCATAGTTATAAATCCATTGACTGTCCCATACCGTACAAGTAACATTACAAATATGTAGTTTTCTGAGCCCAACTATATATAGTCTAGCACCTCTTGGCATGTCTTTAAACTTGAGCAAAGAGTATTCGGGTTGTCAAGCTGATTTAGCCGCCTATTGTAATGTTCAAATGAATGTTGCTGTAGTCAGTCATTGATTTGTTTTACGGTCCCGTAGGCATCTTCGCACCAAAAAGAAAGATAAAGAAACGTCATGGATAGTGATAGGCGAAAGGCAACATACAGAAAAACAGGCTGCCCTCAATAGAGCCTGTCAGGGAGTCTATAACAATCCTCGCAGACATTCTCCTCTCTTTCTTCTCCATCTACCCCCAAGCATCTATCTATCACATATCCATTTTGAATACATACTCGCATACTTCGCTTACCCAAAAACAAATATAAAATGTACACCCTCGACTACCACATGAACTTCACCGACAAAATTATCGCCACCGGAGACAAACGCTACGTCGTCGAAGAGCAGCTAAACGAAGTCATCAACCCCCAGCTCGCCCAATGCCACGTCCTAACTCTAGCATACGACATGGAAACTTCGAATCCGGTTATGATAAAGATTCGCTACGAGTAAGCCCACCTCCCTTTTCCCCATGTATGTTTCAAAAAAAAAAAAAAAAAAAAAAAAAAAAAAAAAAAAAAAAAACTTCACTAACAGATACCAGCCTAAACCCTTCACCCTTCGACATCTCCAACCCCTCAAGCCACAGAGAGATAATCGATGAAGACTTCCTTGACGAAGTCAAAGGTATCTGGTACCTTAGCCTGCTCGGCCATGGACCACGGTATATCACGCATGTCACTGTCGGTGCGGGGCCGGAGTTCCCGTCTCTTGAGGGACAGGTGTGTGTGTGTGTGTGTGTGTGTGTGTGTTGGTTACGGATAGGGTTCCGGGGGGGAATTGGATGTTATTCGGGGGAGGTTGTCTTATGGGCAGGTTGAGAGTATTGGAGTGCAGCTTGGGTATATTCTTGAGTATGTTGCTCCGTCCCGGGAAGAGACACGCTTGGTGGGTGGTGTGGTGTATGGCTAACCAAGGTGATAGGAAACTGGGACGGATGAACATTCTCTTGTACGAGCAGGATCCGAATTGCCTACGGTTTGATGTCGCGAATGACAAACTGTGAGTACCCTCCCCTCTTATCCTTAACTTATCTGATCGCATTCCCACTAACACAAACCAAGGTACTTCACCGACCTATCTTACATGTGCTTCGGCCATCCCAAGGATACCAGTGCCAAAAGACCGACGAACTGTGGACTGCGTTCAATAACTCGCGGATCGGCTAGTGAAACATACCGAACCTGCAGGGTCCGGCGGCATCCAGGAATGGGCTGTGGACCGGGACAGGAAGGTGGGGATGTTGAGGTTGGACGAAAAGGGTGTTTTTTGTTATTGAGTTTGGGTTGATTGATTGAGTGATTGAGTGGTTTGGTACGTGGCATGCTTGTGTCTGCGTGCGTGTTTTTCTCTTTCGGTCTGGGTGGTTTGAGAGGAAATACAAGTCTTCTGTTACAATACTTTGGTTTCATTACTACTGTAGAACTAAGGCAAACTTAAGACCTAGTAAGGGGTAGGAGTAGGATGATAAAGGTTCGACAAGATCTAATACTCAAAATCAAAAAACTTGGTATCACATTTTCAAATATGGTATGTACAAATAATCCGGGCACCTGTAGCTTATCCAGAAGCAAGACTTGTAAGAACTTCCGGGTATGGAGTAGCCCACTCGCATCATGATTCATATTCTCGTGCCTCATTAGAATCCACCAGGCAAGGTCAGAAACAAAAAACTAAGAAAAGAAAAGGTATAATTCCAAAAATCAAATCAAATCAACGGCATATCAACCATATTCTCATAATCGATATTCTCATCATTGCACTCAACCCGATCAGCACAGGTCCCAAAAATACGGTCCCAAAGCCTCGTTTGCTTCCCATAGTTGTGGCTCTTCCTCCATCCCTTTCGGTGGTGGATATCATGGTCTTCAATGACCAATTCTGCGTCGAAAAGCTTAAGGAACCACGAGAGCGTCGATGGCGGGATCGCATGCAAACGAAGACCACTGTGCCCAGCGAGCTCGGCAAACATGACGTACATATGGCAGAACCACCACTCGTAGAAACCCATGGGCAGGCCCACGGCCTTGAGAGTGAAGTATGTCATCAGCGGGATACCCGCGATGTCGAAGAACTCCTGTTCGTGGTCCGCGTAGAGGGTGAGAAGTGGGTTGGGGTGCTTGGTGAGGTGGTGCGTGCGGTGGTACTGCCAGAGGCCGTTCACGTCATGCATCAACCGGTGGTACCAGTAGAACCAGAAGTCGAGGATGATGCCGTAGAGACCGATCTCGAGAGGGAGCCAGAACCAGCTGATGGTGTCTGGGGTCAGGCTGGTGCGGTAGCTGAGGAAGACGGACATCATGGGACGGAAGGTAGCTGTCGAGACGAGCGAATGCACGACCTTTGCCACGCCGACGTCCGGTACACCATCACGCTCATGCTTATCTCCGTCAAGGAAACCGTGAATATGCCCGAGGCGGCGGAGCACTTGCATCTCGTGGATGGCGGTTAGCTTGAACGCGAGCATGTAGAAGATAAATGCGGCGATCGGGCCCAGATTGTTCCCTGTGAGCTTGACGTATGCATGGTGAATGGCGAGCGGGATGAACGAATGGACGAGGACCCAGCGGTGGAGCTTCCAGTCGCGGACGTGAGGCACTTTGTCTTGCTTGGAGTGGACGGGCACTTCCTTGTCGAGGGCTGTTGGGTGGATGCCCAGTACTTCGTAGAACCAGTGGAATATGGTCCAGTCGCCACGATCAGTGCGGCGCCAGGTCGATTTCATCGAGTCCTTGGGGTTGCGTTTTGCCTCCATGGTGGAGTATACTTTGAATGTGTCTTCGAGTTGTAGTGCAATGCAGACAGGCTATCGTCTTAAGTAGAGTGGAGGAGCGAAGTGAGGTCAAGTCCAGGCTTTAATATATCCCCATATCGGCCCTAGTTTCGGTCCTCCCAGACGCATGTGAAGAGAAAAAACTGAAAAAGAAAAGATAAAAAAAAAAAAAAGATAAAACAGTGCCTGGCTACACCCAAATCAAGCATCTCTGCGCGCCTCCAGACTCTTTAACCAACCCACAACCACTTCCCTCCCCAGACACCATGCAGATCGTCCTCTCCCCAAACACGAATAACATCCCCCTGACCCAACAATGTTGGGGACCGAGAAAAACCCATGGACCACTCAAAAGCAGACCCAAAAAACAGTCACCCAAACTTTGAATCTAAACGCCTTGGCCACCAACACATAGCGAACACAGTTAGGCACATATGACGTTGGCGAACTGCATACTATATCGGATCGGAATTGGCTGCAAACTCATTATTCATTCGCCTTTTCTGTCAGGTTCGCTCCGGTTCAAGAATGACTTCAACTCTTTCGGGGCCGATCCGCGGGATCATATCATGGTTGCCCGAATGGGAAAGGCTTGCGAGGCTCAAAATAAACTGTGATCACATGACTGTCGCGTGAGTCACGTGAGGGATACGGTACTATGACTATGAGACCAATCATGATTTATTGCTGCATGAACAGGTTGACGGCTTTACTTGAGTCATGGGCTTTTGTGTCATATGGCTGTAGGCAGCCGGGTTGATTTGTTGGGATCACATGTGGTTTCGATGTCCGGCGTATGGATCACGGATCACGGAGTCCTAGGGTTAACGCGTGTTCGAGACAATTGTATTCTATGATCTATTATTTTCCATCTTGATAAAGAATTATCTGTCTGTTATATTACAGGAAGTTATACAATGTACATAGGCTACGGGTACAGATCACGCACGACAGACTACGGGCCGTATGTGAATCGCCGGCATATTCGTATCTGAGTGATTATTAAACATGAAAGAGACGCAGGAAAGAAAGCTACCGAGGCTCAAGAGTAGAAAGTAAAGCGTTCGCCGAATGTGTTGTGAGGCTGTATTGCCAACTCATCGCCGAATGGTCTGCTTATCGGCCAAATCACTATACATCGGACTGAGGTAACTATCATTCATAATACAGAAGAACACCGAGTATGTAGAATAAATTGAATTGCATCAAAATCCATCCTTAACGCCTCGGGGAATCCAAAAAGCTATGCAATGCTAAAATACAAAACCAACCCAAACCAAGCTAACCAACGTTATGCAATGCTATGCTATGCAACAAAAATCAAATCCAAAACATCAACACCAACACCGAAAGGATCACTGAGAGTTTTTTTTAGGCGAGGCTGTCTCCTTGGGAGAGCCGTTTGTCTGTGTAGCCTTATCCTTAGCCGTAGCAGTAGTAGCAGTGGTAGCGGTAGCTGTAGCTTGCTTGTTGCCGCTCTTCTTATCGTTGTTGCCGTCCTTGCTAGCAACGGGCCATCCGTTGTCGTACTCGAGGTAGTTCCAGCCCAGCTGAGCTTGGGCGTGCTCGAAGCCAACTCTGGTGTCCACTGGAGAGAATGTTAGCGTTTGTATTGATATTCTTTGCAAATGGGTCAACTTACAGAAGTGATAGTAGAGAACATCGCGGCGCTGGTCGTTACCAGGGAGAACACCCAGACCACCAGGAGCGTAGGTAAGACCGTGGTTGGAAGCGTAGACAGTGGTACCGCCGCCGTTGCGGAGGTCGTTGTCCTTCTTGTCCTTGAAGGGTCCGCTGACGTTCTTGGAGCGGCCGACGCGGATGTGGTACTCGTCGCCCTTCTTGGGGAATCCTTTCTCAAAGTCGCAGCACTTGCCCTGGCTAAACCACATGTAGTAGTAGCCGTCGTGGAAGCTCATCCAGGATCCTTCCTCGGGTCTGTCCTTGCGGTTCGGCATGAAGGTGAGCTGCGTGGCCTTGAGGTTCTCGATCCCCTTGACCTGGTTCTTCTTGTTGTCCTTGCCCTTCTTCTGGGTAACCTCAATAGTAGTGTTCGTGTCGTGCTTCACAGACAGCAGGTCATCCTCCAACTCGACCTGCCAGAGGTTGTGCCAGTAGCTGCCGTAGTTCAAGTACGGGGTCTTGGTCTTCTGGTCAACAACGAAGGACGGGTCAATCGCGTTGGTCAGATTGTAAGGCGAACCCTGATTGTCATTGCCAGTCACGATCAGACTGCCATGGTCCGTCCAGGAGCCCTTAGCAATGTCCTCAGTCGAAGCAACACCAATAGCACTCTTCTGGCTGCCAGCCTGACTGAGCGAGTAGAAGCAGTAGAACTTGCCCTTGTACTCAACAGTCGTAGGAGCCCAGGGACGAGTTGCATTCTGGCGGTCGGGAATGATGCTGTCCTTGGAGAGGACAGTTCCGACTTTCTCCCAGGGACCGCTCAGGTCGGTGGCCTTGTAGTAGGGGATGTGCACGCCGCCCTTGAACATGTAGAAGGTGTTGTCGTGTTCGAGGATGTTGGGATCGTGGGCTGAGATGTTGCCGGCGTTGGGCATGGGGTATGCATCAGTGTGGTCGAATACTGATGCCGGGTTCGCGACTTTGAGGTTGGGGGAAATCTGCACGGCGGGAGGGAGGGCCATGACCCACTGGCAGAGGATTGCCAGAGGCAGGAGATAGGCGGAGAGGGAAAGCATTTAGACTGAGTTCCAAGCTGAAGAAATAAAAAGGTAATAGAGGATATAGGATGTAGAATAGTTCTGATGTTATAGTATTGTTGTTGTGTTTGTCTGCTGAAGAGAACATTCTCCTTGCAGGACTCGAGCCATACTTATATCCATTTCGACAAGACAGCTTCTGCAATGAACCTACCAAGGCCGACTGCTATACAGACTGCTGAGGCTGACCCTGTTCATGCAGGTGTCGTTTTTTGCTTCTGCTGACACTCAGGGTTATGGCCCATCGCATCGCAGCCTTTGGGGGCCAAGCACAGCCCACGCTAACAACGTCCACCACTAGCAGCACCCGTATAAGCCCAATCCGCCATAATGGGACCAGTACCCAACCGTCGCATGTTCCTTGAGGCTCTCATGGTCAAGTTCCCCACAGGGATAAAAGAAAGGAATCGTATTGAGTGCGTTGTCGATGTCGGTTTGCTGTTGTCGATAAGGCTTACCACACCGCCCCAGGCAGGGTCCAGGGCATAGGATCCAATAACAGTATTCCGAATACGGTTTTTTCGCTAAATATTGCAATATTGCACTTGGGTTACATTCGTATTGGGAAGCGAACTAGGATTTATCGCTTATTATTCTTGGTATCTGAGTTGTACAAGAAGGGGTGCTGCTAGGGATACGAGATGTCAATGCGGTCAGCATTGGCGGAGATAAAAAACTCTACTACAGTTATGATGTGAGATTTGTCGAGAACCAAAATGAATATTATCCAAGTAGAGCGTACAGTAACTCGTCGCAAACAAATCTGAATTATTATTGAAATCTCAACCATTGTGTACCTGCATAGCGAGATCCAGCATAGCCGACTGTCACTTCCATTCCAGGCTGTACAGCCATGAGTATGAATATAATTAGATATAAAGTTGGCCCTGATTGCGGCTCAGGATTTTCAGGATCCGCACCGATCAATCACTGCTGAAACAAAAGACTGCCTTGTGAGACGAACAGGTGTACCTGCCTCAGGCAGCGAGGCACAAGGCGTCCTGCCATTTTGCTTGACCCACAACCTTATTTCTGTGCGACATTTTATTGGTCGGTATATTTGGGTGTGTCTATTAATATCGCACGGCTTTTTTCTACTCTGTACAGAGTACACAGAGGCTGTTTTTTTTTTAATTGTATCTCAATTACTGTCATCGACTCTTTTGTATCTTGATATAGGGTGAAAATTGGCAAAAATAAAAATAAAAAAGACCAAGAGGCTAAAATAACGAGGCACACTCCAACTCCAAACGAGCGAAAATTAAATCAAGAAACGCGAATTCTGGCATCATGAAGAAAAATTAGCACACTTTACCCATCACAAAACAACAAAAGTCTCATCAACCTTACCTCTTATATCATCAAACCTGCCTCCCCGCATCAACCGAATACTGCGTCGGATACTGCGTCGGATACTGCACCGGATAAACAACAGCCTCCGGCTTCTGAACCGGAGCAAACGGCGACGACGGCTGCGGCCCAGTCCCCCATTGTGTGATCGGAGGTGGTTGGAACCCGTATTGGGAACTCTCAAGCGCTTTGTCTTCCTTCTTGCGGTTTCGATGACGGATGAACATGTAGATAGCGATGCCGATGATGAGGGCAAATAGGGCGAGAGGGATGAGGATTGCTTTGAGGAGGACTTTTACGAGGCCCATTTTGGTAAGCCCGAGACCGTTGGGATGTGCTGATGCCGAGGAATGGGAGGGTGGGCATGGTGTAGTCTTCTATTTAACCACGATCATCGAGTGCAGGGTAATTCTGGTGCCTTGTGTGATGGCCTGTCAGTCCATCACAAAGCTTGACTTGCTTTGAGTACACCCGGGATGGGATCCCTGCTAGTCCGTCTTTGCGACACCTGCGCGCTTAACATTCATCTCGGATTCGACGTGATAATATCCCCGATAGCAACCAAGTGGACCTCCCTGCAACCCGGTCACATTAACTGCTGGTTGTGTCACATCTGTGAGCGCTTCTGGCACGGCTCGATGTGCCGGGGCCAATTAGGACTGCTGAATATTTCGTAGATCGCGATAGATAACGACGTAGGGCTGTAGGGCGGCCAATGAATAGCGAGAAAACGTGCTGCCTGCTCGTGGTATGTGCTGAAAATTCACTGTGATTGGCTGGTTGTCCGGGTCTGCATATGCCATGTTTATCATCTCGTTTTGCACGACAAAGGTCACGGAAATGGCGATTTGAGGCCAGAATCCTATTTTCAGTTAGATTATCATCATTCTTGTCCATAACATATCAATTGATTTCCTTTTACCGTCTCAAAACAGCACCGTGTATCACGTGATACCCCGCGCCATGACATCCGACATCCGGCACCGAAGCTCTGGACTCATCCCCAGACCAGATCTAAAATGACAAACCCAGCAGCCCATCCTCCAGAGAAAAGCTGGATAGTGAGCCAGTTTGAGGGACGGTGCGTACACCTCCCCCCCCCATCATCACCCCTGCCCCCGGACTCCGCAGCTGATATATATATATATTCACAGAGCACCGGAAACCCACGGCATAAGCTGGTCCAAAATATGGGATGTGGGAAAGTCCGACCTCTGGGATAGAGGACAGACCTCCCCGGCCCTTGTCGATATAATTGAGAAGTATCAGAAACCGGGTGAGATGTTTCATCCATTTGCTGCTGATGGGCGGCGGAAGAGGGTTCTTGTTCCGGTATTTATCACCTGTTTCTACTCTTTGAAAGTGTGGATGAAGTATTCTGATGCATGGGCAGGGATGCGGACGCGGCTATGATGTGGTCATGCTAGCTTTGCATGGATTCGATGCGTACGGCCTTGATATCTCCGCGACGGGCGTTGCGGCGGCGGAAGCATTTGCGTCGAAGGAACTGCAGAGTCCCGGGGCTGTTAATTTCGGACCTAACCATGGCAACAAGGAGAACCAGTCCCGGGGGAATGTGAAGTTCCTAGAGGGCAATTTCTTTGCACCGGAATGGGAGATTGAAGCTGGTGGGAAGTTTGATCTGATTTATGATTATACCGTATGTCCCCTTCTCTCCCTAATACAGATGAGAGAGTAACCTGACTTATACGGTCATAGTTCCTCTGCGCTCTGCACCCCACAATGCGCAAAAACTGGGCAGTCCGGATGGCATCGCTTCTCGAAAAGGACGGTCTCCTCACCTGTCTCGAGTTCCCTATGTACAAGGATCGCACACTCCCTGGTCCGCCATGGGGGTTGAATGGCGTTCATTGGAACTTGCTCGCTAAGGGGGGTGATGGAATTGACATTGACAACGCAACAGGCACCAGAAAAGAAGGTGAGGGATCTTTCAACCGGATTCTATATGTGCAGCCCGAACGCACACATGAAGCCGGGCAGGGCACGGATATGTTGAGTGTGTACCAGCGAAAGTAGCCTCGTAGCTCATTACCCGATCGAATAGAAATAAACCCCTAGAAAAAAAAGAGAAACAAAAAGCAAAAAGAAATGACAAGAGTGGGATTCGAACCCACGCCCCCTGTCGGAGATCAGGAAACTTCACAGGAAGTTGTGTGTTAAGGTAACCTTAACCTGACGCCTTGGACCGCTCGGCCATCTTGCCCTTGATGAATATTATTGTGTTATTGTTGGTTACACAATCCTGACAATTCATGCTTGTTGCACAGACCATTTACCCCGCAATCCAGCGCGTGGTCTGTAGGTCACCCATGCGAGGCCGGGATGCCTTTTTATTTCCCTTTACGGAGTATTTTTGCAAATTGGAAGGATCAGAGGCGCTCTCGTAATAAAGCAAGCTTGGCTATTGTGTAAATCACTATTCACAATACACTCATGACCTCATAACTCATAACTCGTACCCTATCAGACCTTCTCAGCTCGCTCAACCCTTTCCTCCGTCTCCTTCTCCGTCTCATTGTGCTCAATTCCCCCTTCCAAATCAATTTCCTTGCGCGGCGCAGAGTCATCTACACCTGTTACAGCCGACTCGAAGCGCCGACCGCGCTGCTCAGGACCAAATGCAGCAGTCACCGCGATTCCCACCGCAATAATTGCGGTCGCGATGCCCATTGTAGGACCGTAGGCTGGGGCCAGTGCTCCGGACGGCGCTTTAACGCTAGTTGCCTCAGCAATGGCGTTGACGATTTGTGCGGAGGGAGAGGAGATCATGTTTCCGATTTGGTATGAAAGACCTGGGTATGGTTAGATGCTTTCTGTGTATAAAATGAAATTTAGAGGCACATACCAGGGAATGTTGAGCGGAATGCGGGCGGCGAAAGCTCGTTCAAATGAATCGGAATGACACCCCATGCACCCTGGATGAAGAACTGGATGAAGAATCCCGTTGCACTCAGAGCTCTCTCGCCGTGTGGCAGGATCCACGCTGGGATGAGAACACCAGAGATCAACGTTGAGATGATAATCGCTCGACGACGACCGAAGAATTGCGACAGGTAGCCGATGATGGTTCCACCGACGCAAGCACCGGTCTTCATGAGGATAGATGCGCGAGACGCGGGTCCGTTATCCAATTCTTTCTGCTCGAGCATAAAGGTTGTATACGAGTCTTGAGAGGTGTGGGAGTAGTAGTTGAACTGAGGAGCATTAGCCTTTATTCTTCTTCTTGTTGGGGATTATAACCTACCCATGTCATTAGAAAGATGCAGTAAACACACATCTTCCACTGCTTTCGTAGCATATCCTTGACCTCTTTCCAAAAAGCTTTGGGGTCGGACTTTCTCCCAGACTTTTTGGCTTCGAGGAACTGTTGGGACTCGGGGAAGAAAATACGGACGATACCCACTCCGATGGAGATACCAGCTAGATGACAAGGCTGTTAGAGATGATGCAATTCTCCCTTTTTTTTTTTTTTTTTTTTTTTTTTTTTTTTTTTGAATGGAGGACTAACCTGCAATCCAAAAGACTGTCTTCCAAGAATCAGTAGCACCACCCACGCCCAAGTTGGCACATGCCGCAAACACATATCCAAGCGAGTAGCCTTGCTGCAAAATTCCCGACATAAGACCACGGGCGTTGACCCTATTCAGTCAGCGTAGGAAAATATTTTCTGAACAGGAGTGTACGTACGGACAATGTTCCAAGGCCATGGCAATGGCATTTCCATACACACCACCCATGAACAGACCAAACAGACTGCGCACGGCAAGGAACTGCTGGAAGGTGTGACTGTAGATAGTGGCAATTTGAAGCACGCCCAATACAATCATGTTTACCACCATGGGCCATTTCCGGCCAAACTGGTCACCAGCTAAGCCAAAACCCGCCGCTCCAATGCTTCGCAATAGCAAGGTGAGCGTAATTGCAGTCGTGATATCGGTATTGGTACGGTCGTAGTATTTGGCCAACTTTGTAGTCTGGATGGACAGAGCATGGAAGTCGAACGCATCCGCCGTCCATGCTATGAGTCCGACAAGGAAGAACAGCCAGTCACGAGCGCCCAGCTGCATAAACAGACTAATTGGGTTGACAATCGGCTCGGGATCCTGCCATTCCGCATGAGTCTCACCATATTCGTTGGTCACGACGACGCGCTGCTTCCACTTGAACAAGTCGCCCCAGGATTGTTTCGCCGTTGCCCAAATCCCATCAGGAATAGGTTCAGCTAGCTCGTTACCGGTGCTGGGATCGCTCATCTTGTTGGTTGTGAGATGCCGGGTGTCGCAGATGATAATAGAACTCGCTTCTGACCATCGACATCGACCCAGCTTTATAGGCGTACCAACTCTCCCTTCCTTTCAATTGCGGGTAGTACCAGACCCCGCTTACCAGCGATGTGATATTCGATACACTTCATGGCTCTTTGTCCATCACCGGTTTTCCCCGCGAAGTGTACGATTCCCTGTAGAACCAAGACTTCGCCAAGCGTCTCGCGACAGCGAGATGTACATGTTGACAGCACGAGCCGCAAGCGCCAAGGGCATCTTCTTTAGGCCTGGATGACATCCGGACGCCTTACTGTGGCTGGTTTCTTTGGCGCCGCGACCTTGGATCAAGGATAGAAAACATTCAGAGAGGACCGAGGCAATAGCTAAACCACCGCAAAATTTGATGGAACACAGTGCTGATATCTCACGTAAATATACCACCCAAGTCTGCGGTTAGGATATTTCTCCGCAGTTACCATCGTGGGTGGGCGTGATCTGGACGGCATAAACCGAGGTCACCCTAGCGCGTCCCCATAAGCTGACTCGGCAAAATATCAGCCTCAGCCTGTCCAATCATGGCACCAACCATTCATGACGTTTGGCTAGCCTCCCTCCGTCCGTGGACGCTTCTGGCATACAGCTCCGTGTCAACTGACCGCCAGGTGACCAATTCACGGAAAACCCCTCTAAGCGAACATAGCACCCTTCCAATAGAAAACATTTTATGTGTTTTACCCCACGGGGTCTGGCATCTGTTTTCTCCAGAAAAAAGTCAGCTAAGGTTCTCATGACACATAGTTTGGGATCGCGGAGGTGCTCAGACCCGCATTTCTTGCATTTCCCCGGAATATGTATCTCTCTCCTCCACACACGGCAACCCCGTCAACCTAACAGCTGGCTGGCTTGTCGCGTAGGGCTTGGCTTCCTAAGACTGGTCGGAGGCTTTCTTGTCAAGGCTTGACAAAGAACGCGCTGTTGGCTGTAGGACAGGTAAGGCTTGACTTGGAAGAGAAGCGGCCAGGAGAGGTCGGGGTTTGATGTGGAATACGAGGCGGCACAAAGGATGGCCACGCGAATCAAACCCCGTACCAAAAGAATTTTAATTTATTTAGCAAATGCGACATTTTCATGCTGGATGAATGGATGAAGTGGTTGTTGTTGCTGTTGTCTTGGATCGAGCTAAAAGAGGGGCACAGTCACCTGACCTGTATACTTGTATGCAGCGAGACATTTATTCCGGTCGTATTTCGTCATAGCACCGATTCCTACGAGTCCAATGTCAGTGGAAATTGAAATGCATTTGGGAGTCGACGACTATGTGCGGGACGACAGCTTTAGACGAAGGTAGTACTTCATTAAAACCGAGTACTAGTAAATCCGTATTGCCGCTCTAACTTGTCTATTGATCCCATAGTGGTAGCATTATTGATAGTCAAACGATCCGGGTCCTCCATTATGGTGTTCTCATCATACGGCGCCGTCTCGACTGACACTGGCAAAAAGGTCATGGCAGTGCGAGTACGTCGAAGCGGGTTACTCATCTGTGACGATGTAGATATTGAAGATTTATGTGTATGCTGGAACGGGCAAATAAACATGGTCCATTCTGGAAAATTTCTGTTGTCTCTATTTCAATGCATTTTCGAGCTCTCTGCTAATGAAGTCAGCCATTGTGAGAATCTTTTCCTCCTCTAACCGTCTTCCAATGAGTTGAATTCCCACTGGGGCACCGTGATACATTTCAGCATCATCTGTCAATATCAGTTAGTGCTCTACACAGTTTTAACAAGGGAACTTACACTCCGACTGGACTTGCTCATCTATATCACTGAGATACTCTATTGGATTACCAATCCTATGCACCACCTTGTCGGCATTTGTAACAGGAATAACTGCACTTGTGTAGTCCAAGACGTTCACGAAGCTAGTGTATCCGACGTGGCGATATCTCCCAGGAATCACAGCAGCATGGGGTGCCACTGGACAAATGATAGCATCGACGGGGCGCCCAGTCCCGGTCAGCTGGTCAGTGCTATTCCAGTAATCCATGTACATTTTCTGGTAGAGGCGTTTCTGTACATTCAATGCAGCTATCTCCCTGGCCTTCCAGTGCTTTCCTGTTTGTATGAAGCACTGGGGGATCTTTCCTTCACCCGACAAAGCAATTTGATCAGTCAGATCCTCGCCGCCGTCGAGGCTGTAGGCTTTATCCTATTACTTGTAAGAATTGCGCTCGAGATATTCTAGATTAAAGTAGGTAGAGACGTACTGCAATTTCGTGGCCAACCTGGCAATTTTGCGGACACCACTCTATGACCTGGTACATCGATTAGCTTTGAAGTAGAGCTGCTACCCGATCGTACCTACCTGATGACCACGATTCTTCAAAGTCTGCTCCATAAGCATGAGTGCCTGTCTCACAGGTGGATGAGGCTGCACGACGCTATCGTGACGCATAATGGCAAAGGTTAGGAGTGAAGGATCTTTAGCTGATGCCTCGATCAGACTTTGTGTCTGCATCTCAACATCATCCCTCCACGGCATCGCCAGCGCAAGGGGATCATGGAGCCAAGGCTCTTGGGAAAGAATAGCCTTGAAAAGCAGCTTCAGCGACCCGGCACTCGTCCCCATGGGCCCGACCACGGACAGGATCGTGTTTTGGCCGTCTATGGAATTCGCAGCTCCCTCATATGGCATTCGTCCCGCGGATGGACGGAGACCGAAAATACCATTGAAAGCAGCTGGAACCCGTATACTTCCTCCAATGTCGGTTCCGAATCCGGCAGGCGACCCTCGAAGCGCAATCAGTGCTCCCTCTCCGCCGGAGCTTCCCCCACAGGAAAGGTGTCGGTTTTTGGGATTCCACGTATACCCGATGATATTATTGGCGGTTTCTCCCGCCATCAGAGTAAGTGGTACGCTTGTTTTGCAGAAAACTATTGCCCCAGCGCGGCGGAGTTCACGTACGAGCTCGCTTTCAGCCATTTTAGCGCGAGGGTCGTCCCTTTTGCCTTCGAAAGTTCCGACCCAGCCCACGTAGCCCATGGTAGTCTCAACGCCCTTCACATGAAATTGGTCTTTGAGACTTACGGGAAGGCCATGCAGGGGACCCATGGGCTTTCCCGTCGCGCCGAAATACGCATCAAGCTCCTTCGCCACTTGTATGGCATCTTCGAAAAACACCTCATGCAAGCAGTTAACCTGCGAGTACAAAATAGTTAAAACATTGTTATCAAATCACGAAGTCTAATTTACATACAAGTTGATGAGCAATCGCCGCCCTGTGACAAAACGCTTCTGTCGCCTCTACCGCGCTCCAATTTCCAGAGGAGGTCTGCTTCGTTATCGTAACAGCATCGGCCTCCGTGATTTCTATCTCGCGGGGACTAAGGAAGCCCTGAATGTAGTTACCTGTGACATCGGGCAACTCGGTAGCTGGGGGGATGCATTCTCGGATTCGCCACTTCTCGGGGATCGCATCGAGGATAGCCAGGCGTTTGGCTTCGGCAACTTCCTGCCAGGACACCGTTACAGAGGCCATCTCGTGCAGGCGCTGGATGCTCGGCGGCTTGAAGATACACAGGCCCTGCTGCTTCTGAAATACTACTGCTAAAAAATGTGGAATGTGGGGCTACGGGAGTTATCCGAACTATGTACTGGGTAATACCCGAAACACTCGGTTGGACGCTTGGCAACCAGGTCTATCCATTCAGTTGTGCTCTTCGTATTCGTGAGGCAATGACGGCAAGCCTTGTTCTCTTATCTTCTTTTTCTTTTTTATCTCTTTCTCACGACCATTTTGTGAGAGGACAAGTTCTTTGCAAAAGGAGATAACAATGTAAAACCTGAGAAGGCGAAGAGACACAAGATTGAAATCTCCCCAAAATCTCTCTCTTGTTAGTATTTTATCTGCTGTCATTCTCTTTCCTTGCAAATTTGTTGTGGCACTCGAACGAACGTATACAACCACCTATTTCGTTATATTTTTGCTAGAATGCATACTTTGAACAGGGCAATTCTGCTTTTGGTTTAGGACCTAGCATTACTTGGTTTCGTTGACAGTTTCGATTATAGTCTTTGCATAAAATTGAAAAATTGGCCAAGGATTATTATCTTCGCGAAGTAGAAGAGTAGGGCAGAAAAAAAAAAAAAAAAAAAAAAAAAAAAAAAAAAAAAAAAAACAATAATGCAGTTAGAATATCCAGTTTCATGGAACAAATGCGTCCACAACGGCCGAGGTTCCATTCCGGACGACATCAATCGCTTCTTTGAGCACCGACTCCAGTTGTCCTACATCGCTAACCCGGGCCGCATGGATATTTCCATCACTTGCAGCTCTCGCAATGCCCGAATAGTCTGGACTAGGATCGAAAGAGATATTAAGGTCACGGTTATTCACCTTCGATCCGAGACCGTCTGGATGCACAAGGAGCATTGATCTTCGTGGAGCGTTCCAACCTAAAGCAAAAGGGATTAGCTGGGGTCCACTAAGCCAGTGCCTCCATGCAGGTCTGTTTTACAGAGGGGAGGGGAAGGGGCTGCTAAGGTCGTCCTTACCTTTGTTATTGAGCACGACTGTGAGAATTGGAATTTGATAACGATGAGAAATCCAGTATACGCTTGACGGAACGCTGAAAAGGAATGTACCGTCTCCCACAATCTGAACGATCATCGGCTTCTGATCTATGCCGCGAGCTGCGTTGATTGCATCTGCGGCTAGTTTGATACCGAGAGCACCACCACCGCTCCATCCCAAACCTCCTCCACCACAATTAATCCACTGGCCCGGAAGGATAGCCCGTATCTGATCTGCAGCGAGCACCGAATTGGTGACTGCCTCAGCGGCAAAAATTGTATCTCCGGGGACGAGCTCGCGAATCTTTTTGCATAGATAGGATGCATTGAAGGTATTTCCTGGGCGGAGCGCGCATTGTGTATCAATGTTTTGAATTCGATTCTGATGCTGCTCTTGGAGCGAGGTCCACCGACTTGCGAATTCCTGAGAATTCAAGGTGACCGTCAATTCCGACGATGATGAAATATAGGAACAGATCTGACGGATTGCTGTGTATGCATCAGCTGTATATCGCCGCAAGGCTGGGACATACGCCAGAGGCATCAGCCTTTTCAATGGATCAACATCAATATGGAAAACTCGAGCAGTGCTTTGAGGCTGGCACTGGGTAGGGATCCAAGGTACGTCGCAGTCGAGAATAAGAATCACATCAGCAGTCTCAATCGAGGGGTCCGACCCATATCTCATTCCAAGCCAACCAGGATGATCCGCTGGGAAGCACATATCGCAACCACCTGTGTCCAAGACGCGTAGACCCTTCACCGTATCTGCTAGATCGACTAGCGCTCCGACGCATTCGTGGTTTCGGCCGCTATAACCCGTGATAAGAAGCGGTTGCTTAGCCTGTACTAGCTCATTTGCAAGGAGCTGGACTTCAGGCTCCGGAATAGCGGCCACACTGCAGGGCTTCCAGTGCTCTGGTAGGAGAGGGTAAGGTTGTATAATCTCCTCCATCACCTCCCGAGCTCCCATTAGATAGACCGGCCCTTTGGGATCGCTCGTGGCAAATTGTAGTGCGCGACCAACCATTTGCTTCACGTTCTTACCGGTGCGAATCTCACCTGTGTATTTGCAATACTGTGCCACAATCTGCTTCTGATCAGGCACATCTTGCAGCCAGTGACTGGAAATAGGTCAGCTACTTACATATCTCGACACATTCTGATGAGAGAGACAGCTTACATATACTCCGTGCGAGAACCCCTCATTTCACCATCCAGAGTAAACGGAGAAAGACCCGCAAAGATCAAAACCGGGGCTCTGCCTGTGGCAGCGTTGTGAATCGCAGCTCCCAGGCCGGACGTTCCCACGTCAACATGAATGATGACACATTGTGGTTGATTCGTAACCCGGGCATATCCATCCGCCATGGATAAGGCGACCATCTCATTGGGACAGGTGAAGATCTTGGGGAAGTCGTTCGGCTTTTCTTTCAAACCCTTCGCCATAGCCTCCATGATACTGGGATGGTCGGAGCCCAGATTGACGAAGCAATTTTCAACTCCGAGCTCCCATAGCGCCTCGAAGAAGGCATATGACGCAGTGTACCTGAGGCGTGAATCGATTAACAGAGAGACATTCAAGAAAAGCGGCCGAACTCACATTGTTATTGGCACTCTGATTGCGCGAGCGAATCAAGCTAGAATAGATCTTTGATGTACGGGAATTAGTCCTGAAAGGTCTCAATATATATTCCAAAAAGGTGGCGTCCTAGCGATGAGGCCCTGGAAGTCTACAATATAGCGCTCGGGCAATACCCACGAGACTGTAAACGTTTCGGTGTGTCCGTGCCGAACTCCCAACGAGCGGGAATTGACAATATTTTGGAACGTTCACTGCGCGCTCTCATTGGAACGGATGATTACCGAGATAAAGGACAGTGGAAGCACCCAGCAAAATATACTGACAAATTGACCCGGTAAATCGGGATTTGAGAAATTTCTAAGGGTAAACTCGTGGGAAACAAAGTCACCGAGCAGGAATCGGGACTTACCCGTCGCTATAGAATCACATCCGAAGTGGGAAAGACCCGGATTCGTGTCATACGAGCAGCAATAAACTGAGATAAATGTATTTCAAATCTAGATGTCCAGGAATTTACGGATGGTAAAGCAATCTCGCCTTGCACTACTGAGCCGCATTGCTTAGAAGGATACTTATTCATCATGCTGAGGTCCATGTGCAGATCGTTGATACGATATCCTGGGCAAATTCAGCGTGTTAAACCTGGTGTTTACCTTGATCTGGCTAGATCTCGTACTGCTCGGTGCCGTTCTTTATCGACCAATCCAGTCAACGGGACATCTACTCCGCGAAAGAAGGTCCCTTGGCTAACCGCTCTAGTAGCGGTTGGTTTTGGGCTTACATCTGGCATTTTGTACAATTATCAGACTCCAGCTGTGAATGGAGAAGGTGTTAAACCAAGCTATGCGACTCGGGCTGATATGGAAAAGGTACGTGGAACAAGCGAGAAATGAGACGTACCAATCGCTGACGCTGTGCTAGGCAATTAGTGAAATCCGTCAGCTTCTTGGAGACGATGGCATTAGCACGGACGATGAAGATCTGAGATCCCATGGATACTCTGAGTGGTCTTCTATCAATATTGATCGGCTCCCTACGGCCGTGGCATTTCCAAATTCAACGACAGACGTAGCCACTATTGCGGAAATATGCTATAAGTACAAGGTTCCTATGAGTAAGTGATCCAAGGCGGAAATAACGTTAGATCTTGCTCAACGGGTGACTGATCTGATTGCTTTTTAAAGTTCCGTACTCGGGAGGATCAAGCGTCGAGGGACATTTTTCCGCATCTTTTGGCGGCGTAAGTGTTGACTTCATGAATATGAATAACATAGTGGAGTTTCACCCGGAGGAGTAAGGTCTGATTATCTTTTCTTTAATGTTCGTACTGACAGTTTGCCAGCATGGATATTGTTGTGCAGCCGTCAGTGTCGTGGATGGACATGAATGACAAGATCAAAGACAGTGGTCTTTTCTTTCCGGTCGACCCAGGCCCGCCGGTGTGTATCCCCGATAAATGATGTTACAACGATAGACCTAAACTGATTACCAGGACAGGCAAAAATTGGAGGGATGATCGCAACAAACTGCAGGTACGACGGCCTTTTTCTTTCTTTCTTTTTTATAGGAACCGCGAGTGGAAACTGACAACTTAGTGGGACGAATGCTGTTCGCTACGGGACTATGAAAGATTGGGTGGTCAATCTGACAGTGGTGTTGGCAGATGGACGTATTCTCAAGACTCGGAAGCGCCCGCGGTAAGAAACTCGCATAGATTGAGGGTGGTATAAAATTGACCCATTCACAGAAAGTCATCTGCAGGATACAACCTGAACGGTCTCATTACAGGTTCAGAGGGGACATTAGGGTTCGTGACAGAAGCCACTTTGAAGCTCGCGCATATCCCGGAAGAAACAGGTGTTGCCGTGACCACATTTCCAACTATGAGAGATGCTGCCAAGGCTGCCACGCAAGTCATTCATCAGGGTATCCCAGTCGGGGCTGTTGAGCTCCTCGATGATGTGCAGATGGATGTCATCAACCAGATGGGTGGCACAGGCAGACAGTGGAAACCACTCCCGACTCTCTTTTTCAAATTCAGTGGCACGAAGGCCGGCGTTAACGACAATATTGAAGGAGTCCGGCAGATAGTTTATCAGAATCGCGGTGGTGATTTTGAAATCGAACAGGATAAGGCAAAACAGGGTGCTTTGTGGTCTGCACGCAAAGAAGCCCTCTGGAGTATGATGTGTCTGAGAAAATCAGGCAATGAAGTATGGTCCACGGATGTTGCAGTCCCCTTGTCTAAAGTTCCAGACCTTGTCGGTGAGTCGGGTTTTGCTGTCTTTTGGGAGGTCGAAGGTCGCTGACTTGTCTTTCAGAGGTATCAAAGGATGACCTCAATAGATTGGGTCTATTTGGAAGTATGCTCGGTCATATCGGTGACGGTAATTTTCATGAAACCGTCCTCTTCGATGGAGAAAAAGAGCATGAAATGGTAACCGAGTGCGTGCACGCTATGGTCTACCGGGCACTTGAGATGGACGGCACTTGCACTGTAAGCCTCCGAATACATATATCTGATAAGACTGCAGAGCTGACAGAATCTACAGGGCGAGCATGGGGTCGGCCTTGGAAAAAAGACGTTTTTGGAGGAAGAAGTTGGCAAGGAATCGCTGCAAGTTATGAGAACCATCAAGGCTGCATTGGATCCACGCTGGATCATGAATCCGGGGAAAATTCTCGACCCATAGATACAGTTATGGATTGAACATACTCCGGTATTGTACTCCGTACGTAATATAGCGACAATAAAATTGCTGGTAAATTATATTTCGTCTGTTGGGCGGTCACGATATGGACTTCGGATAATTCCCGAGGCCACTGCCCGTGGCGACCTCTCTCGGGACTCTCTCCCATGTCCCTCAGCCGAACATCCATTTATTTTTTCCCGGCTTACATATAGCACTACGCCAAACTTGGAGCGAAGGTGAACAAAGCAAAGCAAAGAAAAAGAAATGCCTGTTTCACCTGCCGGTAGTGTATGTGTATGAGCCGGCGTCTTAGGGGCGTTAAGCTAACAATTAGTATTTACAGGTTGGACAAGTCCAGAGCCCCATTCGTGGGCGTTTCCCCAAGCGCAGACGCGTGGCGCTAGCTTGTGGGAGTTGCAGAGACCGCAAGGTACGGTGCGATGGGGCCAGGCCGGTATGCGGTGCCTGCCAAAGGCGAGGCAATACCCCACAGCAGTGTGAGTATCTCGTCATTGCAGATACTGCCAAGTATCAAACTGAGCGAGCGTATGTCCATAGCTACCTTTTCCGCTGCCAAGGAGGATGCAGTGGCAGCTGATAAGCTATTAGATATATCCAATCACTACGTGGTTACATTGCCAATCTTGAAGGCTCGATATACCAGCAAGAACCCGGCTCCTCAGCGTTGACACAAACAAGCAGCAACCTCAATGAAACGGGTAGTCCGATGCAGACTATGCCTATCATGGAGAGGGAACCAGCGTCAGGTTCTATAGGAGATCAGAGTAGCGCTTCTAGACATCAGGAGACATGTGAGCACCATGAATCACCCACATCAAATCCCCTGCCAGACTCTATCAGCGCCATGGGAGCTAGATTGACCGATACCAATGACACCGACATGCGCGACCAGTATTATGGTCAATCCTCCATTATTTCACTCGTCCAAGAATGCGCTCAGACACCACCCGGGCAGCTGTCCCAACCCTCCCAATCTCGGTCCGCGCATCCAGTCACCTCGTCCACTTCGTCAACTACATCATATAATGTGTCGTGTGATGAAGGGGGGATTTTATCCTTGCTTTCGGATGACTTCTCTCTTCCACCTCGGAAAACAGCAGACTGGCTGCTGGACATATACTTCACTAACTCACATTTGTTTTATCCTTGGGTGCATAAGGAAAGCTTTCTCTCCTCATACAATCTCATGTGGTCCAACCGGGACAGTTGCGAGCTGAGTGAGCTTCCTGAAGTTGGTATTGGAGGAAACAACTGCCCCATACCGGTATTCTTTTGTGGTCTGAATGCTATGTTTGCCATAGCATGTGAATTCTCCAGCATGCCTTCAAAGGAAAAAAGAACATCGTCGATGATGTTTTATGAACGGATGAAAAGTCTCATCAACATAGATATCCTTGACAGTGGGAGTCTGGCACACATCCAGGCCCTATTACTCGTTGCGATATACTTACAATGCACGCCATACCCCAGGAGATGCTGGAATATTGTCGGGATGGCATATCGAATGTCTGTTGGGTTGGGCTTACATTTGCGTCGTCATTCGAGCGAGTTGAGTGGCATTGAAAAGGAAATGAGATGGCGCACGTGGTGCGCCTGTGTACAGATGGACATGTATGGACCTGAAGTTCCTTCTCTTTCTCAATTCTCAACTCACCTTGCCTATAGCATCGTCAGCATGACCATGGGTCGCCCAGCAATGACGCTTACGTCTTCCAATGTCCCATTACCATCACCTACGGATGACGAGTATCTGGCAGTGGAAGGCCACCAACCGGCTGGAACAGTTTCCTCCAACCAATTTCTCTACGAAAATATGAAACTTATCGGAATCCTAGGGGATATCTTATCTAAAGTTTATCATAGCACAGCGCCTGGGCCAGAGGCCGAGTCACCCCGTCCACCTGCAGACTTCCAGGCTGTGATTGATATTGACGGTGCATTGGACGAATTTGAGGCGTCTCTCCATCCGGTACTTCATTGGGACCCATCAAAGGCTTTGAGCCATGATATGAATCCATTATTCAGAAGACAAGCAAATGTTCTCCATGCTAGGTATGTCGTACTCAGTCTCGGTAAATTTATTCGAAATTGATATGATTTGATATCTAACGCCAAGAACGCAGATATCTGCATCTGAAGTTGTTATTAAACCGTCCTGCATTTAGCGAACATTGCTCATCACTAAAGGGGATGAACGGTGGAAATGGAGAGCAACAGGCTGACCTACGGTCCTCAGCTCGCTCCTGGACCGCCTTGTATCGCGGGAACTGTGTTGTGAGGTGCGTGCAATCTGCGTGTGATCTAGTCGAGTCGCTAGCTTGGGCGACAAAGCAGGATGCAACAGGCGCTTGGTGGTACGGTGTATTCTGTGAGCCATTCCCCCTCCTCATATTTGGGACGTTGTTGCTCACCAACTTAGATTTAATAAGTGCCGGTATTATTCTTGTTTCGGCTGATTTGAGTGGGATTTCATTCGATACTCTCGAAAAAAATCAGCGAGAAAGGGCGTGGGATCAGTGTCTAGATACGCTTCATCGGATGGTCGATGTGCACCCTTCGGCCAGGGACTACGCAATTGCCCTAGATGGGCTCAAGCAACGCCATTCATTTTCAGTATCGCAAAGTAAGATAGCCTCCGCCGAGTCAACTCATCACCGCAATAACTTCAACTTCCGCTTCCGTCCACGGTACCAAAAGCTAACAATATTCGTTAGGGACAGATAGTACCCAGCCGCAGGCACAGGGAATCTCACCTGAGGGTAGCTTGCAAGATCGTGGCCTAAATGTCACTCCAGACAATGAACGCCGGTCTCCGAACGCCGACAATAATAAGAACACTTCTTACAGCGCACTCGGCCCATTTTTTTCTAACTGGGAGAGTGGGCTTGAGGATATTATGCTGCCGGCCCATGTGTTACAGGATATAGATGAAGGGCTGTTACTGCCCAATCTTTTCTGAAGTTGATACCCATCAAATACAGTGCCATGAAACTGCAAAAAAACATGTACAACTAGAAAGTGAGGCTTTCTCGGATAGTTGCCGGATAGTCGGGAACTACGACAAGCCATTGGGGGAAACCGGGGACTAAATTTACGTGGAGAACTGTGTTCCCTGTGGGCAGGAAAGCTGGATATGTACACATTTGACTTTCGATTAGGTGCTGTAACTACAACTGGAACGTACATGCGTGAGCGTGTGCTGGCCATATTTTTAGGAAAATAATTTTAGATACCTTGAAGAACGATGGGTAATCCCTTTCCCCTCTTCGGGGGTAGGTCGATTGAATATTGAATTACCCTTTTCATCTTCCTTTTTTTTTTTTTTTTTTTTTCCCGCTTTCTCCTAATGGCTAATGGTTTGCCGTTCCAGTAGCTCGGCTCGGCTGCAGTAGTTACAGCTCGGAACT
This sequence comes from Aspergillus glaucus CBS 516.65, assembly GCF_001890805.1. Classification (NCBI taxonomy): domain Eukaryota; kingdom Fungi; phylum Ascomycota; class Eurotiomycetes; order Eurotiales; family Aspergillaceae; genus Aspergillus; species Aspergillus glaucus. Next base: position 205,702 of record NW_019170470.1, on the reverse strand, counting down.
GATCTGATTGTACGCCTCAAAGACGGGGGAGGGGAGACCTAGGCCGGGTATTACCCGTATGCAGGGACCACTTCCCAATGTCTGGTGCCACGACCTGTGACGCAATTATCTGCACACTGTTCCCCCGGACCCTGATCCAGGTCAGTCATGAGAAAGGGCTTACCAAGGATATTTGTACATCGGTTGTACTTAGCCAGTTAAAGATATTAGGCCGGACTACTATGCCCAAAAATGTCCCTCTAGAAAACCCCCTCCAAAGATATCAGACTCTCCCTGTCTCTCGAGCCAATTTAATTTCAGAAGTCAGGTAGTCCTGTACGATCAAGGAGTACGGGGTAGCGACATGTAAGTAGTCTGGGTGGAGACTTGCCCGGGATGGCACGGGAAGGACCCAATTTGAACATATATAGGGAATTCGCGCCAGATCCATGCCAGGTAGGGAAGAAACCACGATATGTCATTTAAGAGAAGGTTTCACGCCTCGTTCCTTGGCTTGACAAATAGCGATTCAAGTGTTAGAATGAAATACGTACTACGTACTAGATAGAGACATGTTTGTTTTGCCGGAGTTATGTCGGAATGTGGTTTCTTATTTGGAGAGAAAGTGAAAGGTGGATTCCGTTGTTAATAGTGTGGAGTCCCCGCAAAACTGAATTCGTTACGAACAGGTCCAAGTGTGCCCTAATCTGAATGATATCTACTCATACTTCCATGCCCTCTGTACCCCATTCATTGCGCACCATAACAAACTCCGCTTCCATTTCCGTAACTTCAAATACTGCAAGACAGACAGAGTGGCCAAGAGTCGAATTCATGCGTTCACGTTTCCTTACACAATGGGCTCAGCATATAACTTGATCGAGCAAATCGCCGTCGAACCGACTGTTGCGAGCTACATTCAAGACGCAAATTTCGAGCTTGACAGCCACATAACACAGCGCCTAGCTCGCGAATTTGCAACGGATGAAAGTCGTGACGGGGATGTGATCAAACTCCTTGCCAATTCTTCCTACCTGAGAGAAGCAGGCCTTGACTGGAAGCAATACCACACCGTGATCGAAGAGGATCTCAACGCCGCTCGCTACTCCCAACATGCTGCAGCATTTGTCTTGACACTCCTGCCCAACCTCAAGACATTCCGTCTACCCACAAACTGGGGGCCGGTCGACACAACTGACAGGCTTATCGATACTGTCGTTCATAGAGCCAGACAGGCGCATGTGCCTCACAAAAGACCCCCTAGCATGGCCCAGGTCACCAGATTCGAGTCATCTTTCTTCCGGAGGTCCAATAGAAGATTTGATCTGGATTGGGTGACTCCTTTCCTGGCCCTGCCGCACGTCCAGTCTTTCTGCGGCCCCGAACATGTCGATGGCCATGGGAACATTGCATCCAAATATTTGTATGGTGGCTTTGGAATAGCCCTTGAAACGGTTCATCTCGAAGGCGCTTCTGTCAATGAGATCGCCATTGCAGCTTTTTTTTTAAACACACCCCATACCTCAAGACATTGCAATATTCACACAGAACCAAAATAAATGTTGACACCCAGGACTGGGATATCTGTCGATTTGTTACAGCAATTGCGTGTGAGGTTGGAAGCCACCTCACGGAGCTTTCTATCTCCATTGATGAACTTCGCGGCTCAATAATCCCCGGCAAGCCATCAATGCATGATTTTCAGCAGTTACAGAAACTTGAACTCCCCCTTGAAATTGCAATGTGCGTTCTTACGGCCTCTGCATCAGCAGACCATGAATTGGATTTGGATTGTTCCGAGTCACTACTTGGTGACATTGTACCCGCTTCAGTATCTCAGCTTTCCTTGATCTCGCACGGAAAAGGCCAGCATGGAAAGGCTCTTGACATCATGTTTCATGATTTTGCTATAAAAAAGGCTTCCCAGGTGCCTGATCTTAAGGAAATCCATCTGTCCTGCCCTAGCAAAGCAGACCACCTATCTAAGGAGCATTTTGCCAAGCTGGCCGTGGAGGCTGAGAAGGTGGGAGTGGCTTTGCATAATGTCACAGCTCGATAACTAGTAGATAATAACGAAATAATATTCCTATCTAGACTAGGTAGTAGCCTCTCGACGAGAATATTGAATCTGGAGAGGAAGAAGAAGGAGAAAGGAAGCCGTCTGGCAAGACAAAGGAAAACTATCTACCCATCGTGCGGTCACGTGTGATGGAGCCATTGCTTATCGTTTGCTCATATTGCTCCATTGGCAGCGTTTGCCTCCGTTGGTGGTGTTTGTCATTATCAGCAGTTGTCATTAGCCGTTGACCGTCACACATAATATTTCATGACCATAGCTAGCCCCCTTGGCATAGTATGGGGAAGAATGACCGTGTTCTTTATCTTTAAAACTGATGTGGTTTTTGCAATTTCATGGCATGCAGCAATTATAGGGGATTGCATAAATTCCAACTGATTGCATGTATATATCCCTTTGTTCTGTATAGACTGAATACCATACACAAGGCGCTTGACCCTCGCTCCCGCTGGGGTGGTTTTTATGGCTTGCGGCCAAGCAGGAAATAGACTACTTGAGTGTAAAATTGCAAACAGTAATGAACTCTTCCCTGTGGTTCAAGTTCAGTGCAGAGTACAGCATACCCCTTAGTAATAGGTCTGCATGCGTGTCAGAATCTTGAGAAGTCTCCCCCCTAGCATTCTTGGTGGACGCGAATCAGGCTCTTACCTTTTTCTCGGTGCTCCCAGATGATATACGCAGTCCCGATTCTAGCTGGTGCATGTTGCACATCGTCGCCTCGCAGTATTATATCATATCTTCTTGTAGCGACAGTAAAGACACGCTCGAGCAATGATTTTGGGACGATCAGTACGAGCTTTTTGAAGTCATGACTTATGTGTGCATATTTTCTGGGGCAAAGCATAGTATTCGAACTCGGTCTGTGACGGGAATGTGCTGTTGAAGGATGTTATCCTGCCCACACATCGTGTGAGGGGTTGAAGCGTGACGTGAGAAAAGACTTGCATATCCCTAAGTCTTAGCCGTCCAACCTGGTATGTTTTCGGTTCAAGTTTGAATGAGGTCAATAATGCATCAATCGGCAATGTTAGTTGTATTATGAACCATTCAAATTTCCTTGCCACTGCTTCGGGTCTATTTCGTATAGGGTTATGAGTTGAATCTATTGCCAAGTTAGGTACCATGGCTGATTGTACATTTAATAATTACTCTAACATCTACGTTTACCTGAATGACGGTAACATAGCTATATTGATATTATCATTACAACGCTCCCCCAGAAAGTTTCCAGGAATGGATCTAATTTCTCCAAATCCCCAACTTGGGGGAATCTTGGCCAAAAAAGGCCAATAACTGGGATCACCTTTGGGCTGTCTTATCGACTATTACACCATGCACATGATCTATGGCGAACCTTAGTGGGTAATAGTAGTTGATTGAACCGGTGATCTATCGGCTGATAGCAGATATATTAACTACCGGGCTACAGCGAATGTATCTCCGAGACCCCGCGGCTGCTTACTAACCATGGATGTGCCATAACTAACTAGTTAACTAGCAGATCTACGCGACATCAATATCAATATCGACGTTGTCAACTTGTTGAATTTCCATTCTCTTGATCTGCTAACACTGTGGCTCAGTATCGCCAATTCCGCAACTTGGCTCGCATCACCAATTCAAAGCCACTAGCAATGGGATCTCTCATAAATGGTCATATTGGAGTTATTCCCTATGATGGAATTCCATACTTCACACCTGCCAATAATGGCGGTGCGGCAACGAGCCCGGAAAGTCCAGAAACACCGACTTTGTTTCGTCCGCTTCAAATTCGAGAACTTACGCTGAAGAATCGAGTCATGGTTGCGCCTATGTGCATGTATTCGGCCCAGTCCGGTCCATCCTCTCCTTTCATCGGTGCATTGACAGATTACCACGTCGCGCACCTCGGTAACCTTGCCCTGAAAGGCGTTGGGCTGATAATCATCGAGGCGACTGCCGTGCAGTTCAACGGTCGCATCTCGCCCAACGACTCGGGCCTTTGGCAGCAGGGCACGGATTCGGAGCAATTCAAAGCGCTCAAACGTGTCGTTGACTTTGCTCACAGCCAAGGAGCCAAGGTCGCTATTCAACTCGCCCACGCGGGCCGGAAAGCTAGCGTCATGCCGCCTTGGATCGCTAAGGAGGCCGGCAAGAGCAGCCTCAGAGCGGATGAGACCGCGGGTGGATGGCCTGATAATGTTGTAGGGCCATCTGGTGGCAAGGAACACATCTGGGCACCCGGCAATGGTTTCTGGGCCCCACGCGAGCTAAGAACTGCCGAGGTCGAGGAAATGGTGCAGGCGTTTGCCACTAGTGCTGAGCTATCTGTTAAGGCCGGCATTGATGCGATCGAAATTCACGGCGCGCATGGCTATCTTGTTAGCCAGTTTATGAGCCCTGTGACCAACAAGCGAACAGACAAGTATGGCGGCTCGTTTGAAAACCGAACACGAGTCATTCGCGAAATTACAACTGCCATTCGTGCCGTCATCCCAGAAGGCATGCCTCTGTTCCTTCGGATCAGTGCGACGGAATGGCTTGATGGCAAATTCTCGGAATACTGGGACCTGTCATCCTCCATTGAGCTTGTGAAGAGCCTCCCAGATCTAGGAATTGACTTCCTAGACGTCAGTTCTGGGGGCAATCACAAGGACCAGACAATCGAGCCTCACACCAACTACCAGATCGATCTTGCAAGCCAGATCCGGAAGGATATCCGGCGATCAGGACAAAATACATTGGTTGGAGCCGTCGGATTGATTACACAGGCAGAAGCCGCTAGTCAGATTGTGCAAGGTGCTGATATGGAAGAAGCAAAGGCGGCTGAGTCGATGGTAGCAGGTCCGCAGGCAGGGGCCGATGCTGTTTTGCTGGGACGCCAGTTCCTTCGTGAAGCAGACTGGGTATATCACGCGGCAAAGGCGTTGGGAGTCCAGATCACAGCTCCTAAGCAGCTGGGGCGTGCTATTTGAAGAGATGTTATTTTATAGGACATTTCAATTCAATGTATGCAAATAGATGATTGGTTAAAAAGGATAAAATGCCGTCCCTGGATTATATACAGATTAGTTTTCGATTTGATAGATGAAGAATCCTTAACCTGAGCCTTTGCTTTCCTATGGGCATTGTGTGCCACCCCGTGAGTCCGATTTCTGGCAGTCGTTGCTACAGTGCTCAGATCTTACATCTCCATGCAACTCTGGCATATCGGTCGAGCAGCCCGACAACAGGCTTTGGATAAGGCCGGCTTGGAGATGGTGAGCAGCAACAACATTCCTAACAGTGATGAGCACTCGACGCCTAGACCTATGACGACCGAGGAAATCAGGGAATGCATTGCTTTTTTCGCGCAAGCAGCTAGAAATGCTTTAGCGGCTGGTTTTGATGGAGTTGAGCTTTATGGCGCCAACGGGTATTTAATCGATTAGTTTATCCAGGATACCTGCAACATCCGGAGCGATGAGTGAGGTGGCAGCGTCGAGAACCGGTCATGGTTTTGCTTTGAGGCTGTCAAAGCAGTTTACGAAGCGATTGGCGCAGATCGCACGGCTATACCCCTGTCACCGTTTAGCATGTTCCAGGGCATGCAGATGAAAGATCCTATTCTGCAGTTCACAGATCTTATATCGCGACTTCGAGAACTTCTTCCTGCTTATTTGCATTTGATCAAGCCATGGGTCGCTGGTAATGTGGACAAAGAAGCACAGACAGATGAAAGTCTGGACTTTGCAATTCAGATATAGTCAAAAGCTAGTCCGATTATTTTGGCTAGAGGCTGTTCCGTGGAGAAGGCAAATCTGGCTTTGGAGACAGGCGACAGCTCTCAAAGATGAACCTGTTGCATTTGCCTTTGGCAGACACTTCATTTCCAATCCTGATCTACCTTTCAGGCTTAAGAACAATAACATTGATGTAATGATAAAGCCCATATAGTTCAGGAGTTCAGGTCCATCCTCACTTCTGACGCTATTTGATAAGGAAAATTGTCGGGCCGAATAGGCTCATAAGGCCAGCGTGTGCGCACTTTTAGATAGATAGCAGTCGTATGCGCATATACCGAAAATATATCATCCCTTTCATAGTAAGATCTCTCAGATTGTAGGGCACCTAGTATGTGTGAGAGCTGATACTGCAGATCATCCCACATGTGATTATGAAAGGCAGATCACTAACTTATAACCACAGCAATTGAGCGGACTTTCTCACACAATTCAAAAACCAAGATCACAACTTCCTACCATCCCATAACGTCTATTTTTCTATTTTTCAATATAGTTAAACTATCTTACCACTTGAATAGGCCTGTATATTGATTTATGACCGGTAACCTATCACATCGATATACATCGAAAATGTCCAAAGATGTGTTGGATTTTCCCGAGTTGGAGCGGCCGTTCTTGGAGCCTTACCTACAGCCACATAATGCCGAAACCAAGAATGACAGCTTGCCCTTTGTGACCCTTACCTTTGCTACCTCGCTGGACTCGTCTCTCAGCATTGCGCCCGGAGCTCGCACCATTCTTTCAGGCCCCCAGTCCAAGGCCATGACACATTACCTCCGATCTCGCCATGATGCTATCTTAATTGGAGTGGGCACGGCGGTAGCAGACAATCCCGGTTTGAACTGCCGAATTGAAGGCGTTGGGGGGTATGGTGGTTGTGATGGCGGCGACAACCTTCGGGGACAGCCCAGACCCATCATCATTGATCCTACAGCTCGATGGGACTTCACAGAGGAGGCCCAAGTTCTTCAACTTGTTAGGAATGGCTGTGGACGTGCTCCCTATATTTTGACGCAGAACCCATCACCTCCTACCAAGCAAAAACAGATTCTTGAGGAACATGGCGGGAAGTTCGTTACACTCGATATCACTACACCCGAACAAACTGGCCATGATCTCGATTGGACCGCCGTGCTGGAGGCCTTGAAGAAGGAAGGGCTCAACAGTGTTATGATTGAAGGTGGAAGTGGTGTGATCAATACCCTGCTGGAGCCGTCATCCCAGGCGTTGATTGACAGTGTGATCATTACCATTGCCCCAACATGGCTGGGCCAAGGTGGAGTGGTCGTGTCACCGAAACGACGATTTGATGCAGGTGGTAATGCGATTGCAGCCTCACGGCTTGCCAATGTCAAATGGCACCCATTTGGTGAAGATGTGGTTCTCTGTGGGAGGATCAGCCCTTGAAATATTAGGCTTTTCACGCAGCATGCTGGGCTAGCCGTCTTGATTCATACAGAGAAGGACTACGAATACGATTCTTTTCCCGGTTTAATTTATGGGCTCCAGATTGTCTAAATATGAATAGTGCTCAATACACCATATATGCTATTGTAGTTGACAAAATCTAAATTCCAGATCATCCATGAGACATAAGGTGTGATGAAAATGTCTGCAAACGTGCCTACCGAGCAAACAGGGTTACAGCCCTGTAGGCGACTGCACACTGATACATTCCTTTGTCCTATCAGATAGCTTCTCTTCCTCTTCTTCTTCCTCTCCAGATTCAATATTTTCGTCATATGGCTACTTAGTTTCAATAGGAATATCATTCGTTATTATCTACCAGACCGAGCCGTGACATAAGGGTAAGAAGAATTCACTGTTCTCGTGTCGAGTCACTCAACAGGGGTGGAGGGGGGGAGGGGGTCTGTTTGTGGCTATGTGCAGATGCTAAATAGTCCAGTGTTTGAAGTTGGAAGATGACAGCCAATGATTAGTGGCTGGGTTCGTACGGGATTGTACGGCAACCCAGGCCGAGTGGGAGGCAAGCCATGTCTCCATTGCACTTCGCTTGATCAAGGGCCGTGCCACCCGTGATCCACCTCAACCACTCCCAGCCGCCGCCGCGGCTTAGCCGAGATCAGGTCACCAGTTCCTGGTGCAGCCAACCCTCCTTGTGGGCTGTCAACAGCACTCCTCCAACTGAGTGGACGATGCATTTTGGCTGGCCTGTAGTGCCCGAAGAGTACACAATAAGAAAAGGATCGTGGAAAGCAACTCGTTCAAATTCCAGTTTATCATGTGGTGCCTAAGCCAAGAAGTCGTCCAATGGCTTAGCTCTTGGGACATGGCTGATGTCTGCTGGTTGTCCTTTGAACCTTGGCTGAGAAATGATACCTTGAAACCCCATGGAATGATGCCATATTCAAGGACCCCAAGGTGCTCCGCGACTACCGGGCGGCCACCATGGACAGCCTGATTGAGAACTTCAAGCGCGCCATTGCCAACAGTAATAAGCCCCTCCAACATACAGGACAAGATATCCCATTGACTGGAAACTAGTTAGCAGCTAGTTCACACCATTGTGCCTCACATCCATACAGTAACCTTAAAAAACTGGCAAATCCAGGCCCTCCTTTCCCAGCTGAAGATAATGCTTGTATGCCTACAAGTACATGGCATGTCGAAGTGTGATGCATCGGAGCGCTGATGTGAATGTCTCGATGGGCTAAACCGTACACAGTAGGGTTCCCGTGGTGCATAAAGCCCCGCACCGATCCGTTCCGCTTTGGAAACTCTCTTGCATGTCGGAATGTCGGTCGACATGTATGTACATGACCAGACAAGGAAATTGTGACTACATAGTACTCCGTAGAGCTGAGAATGATGTGAAGTTGGAATCGCCACTAAACCAAAAAGGAAACGATGGACTCAGCATCATGTATGCATCCAAGCCTGATCGAGTTCGGCGGAAATCAAGAGAAGAATGAGAACTGATACAGTACAAGCATCGGTTAATGTTTATACTACTATGTACATCTTCTCTGTATAAGCGGACTTTATCAAGCCAAGAAGATGAGCCATCTGTGGCAAATACTCTGGTCTGGATGACCTGCATAATGGCCCCAATGGTCCCGGTCCAGTACACTCTCTCATGGGTTCCACCCTGTGGAAGCAAGCGTCCACAACTCTGTCGCAGATTGGTCGAGATAGAATCTCATAGGCTTCCTTTTGCCGCAGATCCTCTGGCTCAGTAGCATTTGGTATGAACGTTTGTTCAATCACTGCATGTAAGGTGTAGTTCCCACGAGAACCAGACAGAAAGTGGCGGAGAAGGAATGGGTTGCGCCGCTATGCTACAAGTAGTTGACGTGTTAGCTCATTCAACACCTGATAGTCGTCTGCATAAGCTAAAGGAGTATGTCTTCCACCCAATCAGGAAGGTGGCGGACATAGCCCTTCATCACATCATGAAGAGCTTCTCACCTTGTTCTTTTACAGGCTGTAAAGAGAAAACGCTAAGTCCATGCTCATGCATGAGTATGGGTGACCAATTCACCGGCAACTCTTTGTCTTGAAACCCGATGAGGTGGTGTTCAACCAATTTCAGGTATCAATGTTCAGCCCATAAATATAGGGTCCTTTTCCAGTTATTTATTGCGGTATTTGAGAGCTTTATCATTTCATAGAATTTGACTCACGAGCATCCAAAACATGGCGATTGATCCTTCCCTCCCCCCTTCTCTGCAAAACCTGAAGCCATTTCCCCTCGATGGGAAGTCGCAGCATGCTCCAGGATTATACTCCATTGCCCCCCCCCAGAAACAAATGAGCAGCAGCCCCTTGTCGCGGCGACTAACGAGGACATTGCGACCACGACATGGTTCATGTCTCCGGTATGATTCATGCTCAAGGATAGGAAACATGATTTTCCACTTACAACTCTTACTCACAGCGTCTTGATAAAATCACGATCAAATATCTTCAAAATGTCCAGCTTTTTACTGAAACGCATGACCAAGGTTACGTCGACGACCGTGCCCTGGGAAACTGGACGTGGCTGGAGCTAGCCATCTACGAGGATGAGTCTTTTAATTCCTCCAGGGTTAAGGTGGGAGTGAAGCTGGAGTGGCAAAGCCACAGGAACAACATGGGGTCAAATGAATTTGCGTGGGTAAGTGCCTTTTTGGGAATGAAGTACCAACTACGCACCGCTAATGTCGTAAATCCGCCTTCAGCTTCCTGGTGAGAAGCTTGAACAGAAACATGACCTGTTGACCCATCTGGAAGTATGTATGCCCATCCCATGCGGAGATTCGACTAATATTCGCTCACGCTCGTACATTAGGAAGGGAATGTTATTGTGGTCAGGGCCTGTGCACGCTTCCCTGGCTGGAAGGTGTATGGACGGAACGCACGCCTCGTGCTGGAAGTCGGGGAGCACGCAAATATTGAGCAGCCCAGCCTGGAATGGAAGTGACAGTCGGCTATGCTGGATCTTGCTATGCAGGTACACAATGGTTGAGATTTCAATAATAGTTCAGATTTGTTTGCGACGAGTTACTGTACGCTCTACTTGGATAATATTTTCCCACTTTGCAGGATCGGCGGCGGCGATAGACGGGGCACTAAAGGTGCTTGACGTCGTAAACCACAACAATGATACAAAATTTACCCGCAAGCTGAGCACTGCACCTGATCGAGCTGACACTTATGCCGGCAAGGGAAAGAAGCCTCTCCGCGTGTTGTCTATGGGTATGTCATTTTTCTATTGTAGTCTCACCACTTAGCTAACACGGTCTGAGACGGTGGCGGCGTGCGAGGATATTCATCCCTGATGCTTCTCAAAAAGGTGATGGATTCGGTAAACCCCAATAAGCGGCCATGTGAGGTTTTCGACATGATAGCCGGTACCAGCACGGGTGGGTGAGTGCAAAGCTACCAACATCGATGCATCCTACCTTTGGATACTAAATGCATATAGGTTGATCGCACTGATGCTGGGACGGTTGAAAATAACCGTACAAGATTGCCTAGTCGAGTATGAGAATCTCATGGAAAAAGTGTTTGGATCTGGTTGGGTACACATTTATCTCGAGAAGCCCTTTCATTATCTTACAACCGATAAATTCTATTCGGCCACCGATTTTGAAAAAGTGGTCAAGGTCCTGCTTAGTCGGAGACTGCCTGGAAAGAATCCTGAAGATGTCCTTCTGGATGATGAAAGTAACTCTTGCAAAACGTACAAGACTCTGTACCTCAAGCTGTCTTTGCCGAATCCTTATTGATCATCTCATCTCAGTTTCCTCATGGCAGTGCGCCAAGAGAGTGGCAGCAACACCTCGCCTGTTTTCCTCCGCTCATACACCAGTGATTCCGATCCACCGCATCACGACCTTGCCAATATCAAGGTGTAGGAGGCTGCGCGCGCTACATCAGCCGCACCGGGATACTTTGAGCCCATGCAGATAGGTAGAATCAAGCTCGTGGATGGCGGGCTGCTGGCCAATAATCCAGTAGGATGGTATGTGATTTGCTCCATAGGCTTCTCGGATATTTTCGTATGCTGATGTCGGTTTTTTAACATCCCAGGCTCTGGACCGAGGTCTTATCTGAGTACGGCCAACAGCGAAACGCAGATTGCTTCTTGAGCATCGGCACTGCAATGGCGCCTAATGTTCCCGTGCCGCAGCCCGGATTGAACTTTTATCAAGCAATGATGAGCTTTGCTGCCATTGCTACAAACACTGAAAGCACACATCTGCTGTTCAGCGGGCTCATAAATGCCTTTGCCCCTTACCCAGGTATAGAGAAGTATTGGCGATTGAACGTTTCCAAGGAGGCGCCTGAAAAGAATGTATTCTGGAAAGTATGGGATCGCATCAGGGGACGTAAGGAGCCGACATTGAATGACTATGCTAATCCAGGAGAGCTGGATGATGTGACCGCCATCAATAATCTAAAAGAGTGGACGGACGAGTGGATTTTGGCACAGCAAAGCTTGATTGCCGGATGCAGTGGGGCCATTTCCAAAAGCTTAGACCCTAGAGATAGTCAGTGATGCCAGCCAAGACAGGAAGTCCAATTACGCTGCTTCAGACCATCCTAGCATGTGGGGCTGGTTTCCGAGCCCATGGTGAGCGCAAACTGACCACGCTGGGAGAGGATCTGAGAGGGCCGAGTGGTGGAGAGCAGAGAGAGATCCTATTATGGAGTGTCAATGTTTCAAATAGAAAATTCCTAAAGTATCAAGAGAAATCGAAGGGTTACCTGTGCAATCAATTGCGTGTCGAATCAGAAGTAGGCCAACTATACCAATAGATATAGAGCCAGACGGAGATAAACTACGAAGCCATCTTTTATATTTCCACCTCAATCAGAGGATACCCTCCTGAGCGGATGATATCTATCCCACCAAAACGGCAATCGATATAGAAAACGGGCATACTGGTAGTCAATGCACTCGGGATTTTGGGGCTTTCACTCGTCTTCGTGGATCAATAGTATCCTCAAGGATTATCGATACCTGGTATAATTGAGATTACAGGCATTTTGGCGTTGACCATAACTGTCAATAAAGGCAATGATAAACCGAGGCATCTCATTTTGGGGAGCCGAGATTGTCTTGGAGACTTCTGCTACTGGCATTGTCTGCAGTAACACAAATCGCCACCTCCTGATGGAAAATATCAGGTCTTCTGCTTGTTCTCATAAGGTGCAAAATGCGGATAAGTCAATCGATACCAGCAAGGTTGTTGCCTCCCCTGCAATTCTCCGCAAGACCCTTTATGTATCGGCTAAATGCCGCAGCATGAATTGGAGTTATTGTATCGAGCAGGCACAGCATAGCAGCAGCGGCCAAGACTCCATCCTGGAATTCTACTATTAGCAAATTTCTGGCGATTATACTCCAGGGTACACTTTGATCCCTGCAGTGGAAAATGGGATAATGTTGGGCACCAAGTGGCTGGCTGATAATTGCTTTTTTTTTTACATCACTTTCTGACGCCGGAGCTGCCACCTGCGTGGTAGAAACAGATAATGAATAATCGATGCGAGGACAGCTGTTATTGGTTGACTTCTTTTGGCTGCCTTGGGCATACGAGGCTGAGAGCTGATCCGATCCATTCCAGCGTCCCCCCTCCCCACCGGGTGAGCGACATCCATTGCTACTTCTTTCCAAGCCCTGAACTTTTAGGACTCAAAACATAACAAAGATAGAAAGGGACGAGCCAGAAATAGCTAGAAGCAGCAACAATGGTGGCACCATATAGTCCTGTCCAGACGGCATTCGAAGCAGCCATCACTGAATGCTCCAAGCAACCACCATGGTCGACTCTATTGATGTTCATGCCTCTGCTAAATATGACAATGCCGCATCCTTGAATCACAATTTGCAACCGGGAGATATTATCCTCCGCGAAGCTCCCTTATTCGTCGTTCAGCAGCCCTCTAATGGCCGAAATGGTTCTTTCCTGTGTTCCATATTCAACGCAAAAAACATTCCCGCGAGCACCGTTGAATATGAGATTCAAAAGCTAAGCCCGGAGCACAAAGCGGAGTTGCGAAAGATCGCCTGTGAGGAGGACACTGATATCTCCCGGTTTAGGAGTTGCAACTATGACATTCGACCAAAGCAAAATGAGGCACCGACTGCCCTTGGGATTTTCTCTAAGGGATCTTATGTTAATCATTCCTGTCAGCCGAATGCCTTGTATTTCTGGGATGAAGAGACGGAAAGCATGATATGGGTCGCATTGAAGCATATTGTGGCCGGGTAGGAGATCAACATCTCCTACCTACCGATATTTAACTGATAGGATGTTACCGAGAGGAAGGCTCTTCCCCCAAACCTATTTCCCTTTAAGTGTAATTATATGCTATGTGAGGAGAAGAGCCCAAATACTACAGTATCTGCTCACCAGCACAAGCTCCGTGATCTGCATATGTCTCTCGTCAATATAGCCTCGAGCCAAGATGGAAACACCCGTTCGTTTTGTATGAATCTACAGCATCTCATTAACGCCTACCTAGCTGCAATTACCCAGGAATTGCAGCTGGTTCAGACACTTGATCCAAGACTTTACAGGGGGTTAGTCAAATATCTGCCACTATATTACTGCACGCTGACTGTTAATAGGCACTGTCTGGCTGCTTCCATTTACTCTCAATCTGGAAATCTGGAAAAGGGTGTATTGCTGGGGTCTCAAGCCACTATTCTGGTTGACCAGCTTTATGGAAAATATTCCTCACAAGGGCAGCATGAATTGGAACTCTGCAAGCAGTTATATTCACTTTAGAGGTCTCTGATTCATGTATCTAAGTACTTAATATGAATGGCACTGTTACAGACCTTGGATGTTGGTGGAATGACAACTGGTGATGCCTATAAAAGAAGATACCTTTGCACTCATATTGTTATTGGTCACACTTTGATTGTCTCAATCTAAAAGAATGCCGTACGTGCAAGAAGAAATAGCTGAAGAGAGAAAGAAAAAAAGGAACAGGAACAGGGAATGGTCCAATTTTTATATGGTTCGTCTATACCTCACCCTTGCATTCCACGCAGGCCGTAGTGCCAAGTCATATTCTGAGGGTTCGTACGGGATCGTACGAAAACCCCATAACACATATTAGCTTATGTCTAGTAATCTAATTATTTTAACTAGACAAGCCGCCCTCTACATATTCGAAAGGCTATAGTTTAAAAGCCAAAGAGGCTCCTAAATCCGTGGTTACCTGTTTACGGACCTTATTGCATTAGTCTCATGTTGAAGCGGATTAGGCTCAGGGGATTGTCGGGGAATCAGGAAGTCGATAATCGGGACTGCACGAGGCTATTTAATAGGGGAGAATTAATTACTTAAGGGAGTGGTGTTGACTCTACAGATACACACAATGCTTAGCCGTCTAAGCATATGGCCACGGTGGTTTCCTATGAGCCCAACGGCCTCACATATCGGTGTCGGGGTTGTATGGTATATTCTTGACTATCGTACACACTCTATATCAAGGCAAAATAGGTATATGTGTATTCGGAGAGTCCCCGGGTCGTAGAATTCTGTAGGATAGCTATTATCTTCTCCTTTCAGGCAAAGGTCAGCAGTGGAAGTAAAGACAAAACAATTCGCATTTAGAGACACCCATGTCAATATGTACATATACCCCAGTGCTCAAAAAGCACAGTTTTAGACCTTCTCAACAGCTTTTCTCCAGCTCATCCATGACCCGTCTCGTATCCTGCGCCAGTCTCCTAGTCTCCTCGTTGATGTGAGCAGTTTGACTAATTTCAGCAAATCTTTCTTTCCACAACTCCCAGCGCTCCAAGGAGAAGCCCGGTTTCCCTTCCCACAATGGGTCACCATGACCCCCTGAAGAAGGCACATCCTTCCTACTCAAAGCTAGCAATATCTCACCACAATTTGCAACTCAGTCAGCCGCAATGCCGGCCAAGAATTCAAGCTCCAGTCCAGGTTTGAAAGACGCCTCGATTTAAGGCGCGCTTGTGTTGGCATGACGGTAGACTGCCAATCCTCAAGGATCTAAGGCTTTTTTACAGCCCAGGTATCTTGTCGCAAATGCATCCTAAGGCTGTTTCCAGAGGGTCATATAACGGTATCATTGACCCTCTCATCCTCTCATCAAACGACATCAAATGGTGAACTCGAGTTCGATTCAACCAAACCAACACTCTACTACTCTCACTATGGTCCTCTTCAAGAACAGCCTTGCTGTGCTGGCCCTTGCAGTCACATCTGCTCTAGCCTCCCCATTGGTTGAGCGTGAAAAGGTGTGCTACCGGTTGATGGTATGGTCGAGCCCAAGGACTATGAAATTACCTGTGGAAATAGTCGGAAGTTCAAAAAGATCTTCATTGGGCTGGCTAAAGATGAAGCTGAGAGGGAGTTGTACACAAAGCTCTGACCATATCAAGAGTTTCAAGAATAATCGTTTAAACGGGCTAGGCTGGACTATGTTAGGCAAGCCAAATATCATCATTCTCCTTCTCGTAGTGGTTCTTCTAGATCATGGAAAGTGAGTATAGTTGTTTCATTAGTGAGACAGTGTCGTATGTACAATCGTAACCGAATATTGATACAAAAGCCCGTTCAATCCACATTAACAAAATCTCAGCCAGCGATCGATCCCAGAAAATCCCAAGGATTATCCGCAATAAAAAACTGATCAAAGTCAAAGGTCTCAGAACTAGGCATATCTGCCACCATATCCCTGAGATACTCAGAATCTTCCATAGTACTCTGTCGCCTCTGCTCCGGAATCCCCTTATCAGACTCAACAGGATGAGCAAAATGCAAATCAAGAACGCTGCTGAGATGTCTCGCATCATGGTCCTTTCTCTTCTGCTGCAGAAGGACAAGTAGACCGGCATTCCGATAGGCTTCTCTCATCGTATCGGTGTCGTAGACGTCCGCCACGTGTTTGAGTGTCTGCATGGCATCGCCTAATAGCGATATAGAATCTGGGCTATCCACTGCCAATAGCGTACAGACAATCTGGAACGGGACGTTGGCCACATGGCTCCAGGGGCAGTTTGCATCTGCCATGTCTCGCGCGCCAGCAAGGGCTTTCGTGATCAGAGACAGGATACGACTCATAATATCCACCGACACGGTTGAATGCAATGCACGTAGGCGTCGGAAGATACAAAGAACAAGGTTGCATTGAGAAAGCACCGAGGGCTGCTCCGTGCGGTTGTTCTCCATTATATTGGAGAGCATGATGGTCAGCTGGTTGGAATCCACAGGTTTGTGTGGGTCTAGACTCTCTGACATGGGCAGGAGGTTGAGCATTTCAGCTGTATAGTCGCCCTCTCGACTCGCTGGTACGTTATATGATGCTCCGTGAAGGATGATTCTTGATCTCCCTAGATCGAAAGATGTCCAAGTGTTGATGTACTGTACAAAGCCAACTAGCCTCCTTCGAATATCGTCATTGATATCCTGTGGTGGCTTTATTAGGACAGGCCTGGACGACGGGTCCAGATGCAATCCGGATGCTTCGATTAGGTGTAATAGCGAACAGCTTGCCATCCAAGCAGCGTGGGGTGAGGCCGTCAGCCGCATGTAAGAGAGTCTGAGGGTCCATCCTGAGATTACCGTTGAAGAAGGTATCCCGTACAACGAGCACTGTTCGAGTGCTGATCGAGCTGACTCAATCAGATGTAGTTCCGCAGCTACTGCTTTTCTCTGAGAAAACAGATATCCCATTGCCGCTACACCACAGAGAACAACATCATATGGTTCAAAGGCCGACGATCGAAGCCACCTCGAGTTCAGATGTTCAAAGCAGGTATCCCGGTCGATGAAGCCGTAGTAAGGATTTACCTTACCAAAGTAAATCCGCGCTAATGCAACCATTTCGTCCTGCGAAAGGATATTCACAATAGGCAATGCGGAAAAGGTGCCGGGCAAGTGACGGAGACCAATGTTCCAAGCGAAGACTTGAGGTTCTGGAGCATTGATTGGATCAATTCTGAGACCTAGTTCTCTCACAAAAGCAGCCCCTGAGTTAGATTCAATAGACTGTGTAGCCGGCATACTTGCAGACGGCTCCTCTGCAGAATGCGTCGATGGTGTTGCGGCATTTGATATTGACAATACTTGCTGCTCCTGCGTCTGTGCTGCTGGTCTGATTGGTGCTGAGCCATCCAGAATGAAGTTTTTGTTTCTTTTCTTGCGTGAGGCCACATCATAATAGCACGTGTATTGAAAGTCACTGCATGTTTCGCATGGTTGACGTCCGTTACATTTTCGCTTACGCTCCCTGCACGGTTCACAGGCGACCCTGGAGCGTCGCTGTCGTTTCAATGGGTTAGAGTGCTCGATGTCTGAGTTAGCAGACATTTTTTTTTTTTTTTTTTTTTTTCCATAAATATCCCCAAATGTTCTTGTACTATCATCTTAGAAAGACAGCTCTCTGTAGGTCAACAGTACGCAATAGGATTTTCATTTTATGCCTTAATGCCTGATTGATAAGCAGTAGTTTTTGGTGTGTGGTGAATGGTTGATTGGTTTATGGCCTATCGGCTGAGCTAACTATATAAACTACCGGGCAGAAAGCGAGGGCGGTCAGACACGTGACCCGATGGGTACTGACTGATAAGGAATAATGTCGGACCGATTAGTTCCACCGGTCCGATGATATAGGCCAGCGTGAGCGCACATTTAGATAGACAAGCACTCAAGCACTCAATCAGCTGCGTACACGCACATACGTTCGTTAGGCAATATACCTCTTTCGTCCAGCTAGTCCTCTCCATATAGACCTCGTTAGTCCGGAATAATCGACTCCCGATTTCCCCTCTGAGCTACGATCCGAGAGACCCCGCTTCGCTAACAGTAGTTAGTTATCATGTGCCTTTTCCAGATGATCCGCTACTGCCGATGTAAGCCGTCCGTACTCCGGAGTAATCTACTGGTTCGGAGAATGTTGTATATTGTGGGTCAGGCTATGGCCGAAAAGGAACATGATAGTTGGTACTGTGCTGTATTCCTAGCTATCTCTCCTGATCATTGGTGATGGGAGAGAGGCCTCGCTCCATCACCGTGATCAGTGTGGGCTCGCTAGCGCGGCCAATCGGAGCGGGGCATCTCGGAGCCTGAGACTCTCCAACATATATTTCTTTGAAAAGGCTATATACGGTATTACTGACAAGAATATGTGCCTCAACGCTGCTCCGAAGCAATATCTGAGCAGATTTGGATGGGTATCGTTAAAGAGACTTTCGACGCAAATGGCACTTTATGACGGACGTTGAAAGAGACATCGACTTTTAACGAGTACGTTCTAGATATCAGGCAAGAGAAGAAGGTTGGAGTATACACCACGGTCTCGGGCAGTACGATTGGCAAGGAGATAGATGCTGTATAGACAGCACTTTTCTTCTCGCCGGAAGCAGTGACGTCTACTCCTGGACACCGCTTTTCCCAATGCACCGACGTGGTATCCAGGGATGGGAGTGAAATATTTCGACAAAATGAACGATGAAGAGGATACAAATCTCTCTGTTGGATCCGGTCAGGCAGATCTTCATACGGCTCAATGCCGAAATGAGTCACGGCATTCAGCTTGCTTTGGACTTTCTTTGGCCTTGGCGGGAACTGATTGTGATTTGCAGGAAGAAAGTCAAGATCGATAGTCAGCATTGTTGGCGTGGGTTGCATGGGCCGGGAGTGGATTTGGCCTAGCTGAATAGCTTTCGGCTGGCTTGCCGTCGCAGTGAGACGGCCCAGTTTCCCCCCGTTCAGCTCTTTAACAACAATCTCCTTCGATAGTTGATAGGCTGTGCTGTCTCCAGGGACGAGTATGGGCGGCATCTCAGGCAAGTTCGGGAGAACGTGGATTTTGTGTGTTCTGTCGGCGGAGGTAATTGGTAGGTTCGTCTTTGGGTTGACTTCGGTGGCTTTAAATCGAATGGCATAGGCAATTGATGCCGTATCAGGCTCTAGACTGGGCGAGAAGCAATTCTTTCCCTTGGGATTGGGATAGAATCCCAGACCAAGACTGGGTGGTAGATTTAGATGATGGCACTTTATTTCAGCGTGTTCGCACGGATGCTGACACGCTTGTGGCAGTAGCCCTGAAGGAACCACGAACAAGAACGGGAGTCGGTATGTTCTTCCTGGTTCCAACACCATCCCTTCGGACAACAACGGCTCGTCAACGGGCTGGTCAAGTCGCATGAATCTCTGCGTGGTGCAAGGGCAGCCTGTTCGTCTCTCGATATTCGGTTCCCAAATCGTTGCTTTTGCGATTCCTATACATATTCCCAACACATTAGCAACGATATATATAGCTTCGGTCAGCCTGAGGGGGGTCCTACCTTCGAAAGTGATGCATAGATTCTTTAATATTATATCTCGACATGGTTTGAAAAGTATCTCGCCTTTTATCTGGTCATCCGTCCGGTATACGCATGGAAGGTCATGCTGAGAGCTCGGTAGAGAGAACTCTACGTAAGACTTTGAGTGCTTGTAGGATGGCTTCAGATCGTGTAGTATTTTTCTCATTTGGATAGATTAGCGAGATGATTCAAACCCAGTTGTTTCAGAGATTGAGCGAAATTCTACAAAACTTCTCTAGAGTCCTAATGATTACAAAAATATCCAAATTGACTCACCCCGGTATGTCAGCGCTAAGATGGATATTGTGCATTGATCTGTCACGCCCTTCGCATACAGCGGATTTGAAGGATCGGATGTAGCGGATATGGTGGATATAATTCTCCTTGCCCTGGCAGGGACCCACATCTCTTGAATTCAAATTCCACGTTTTCCCTCTTTCCCTCGTGCTTTTTCAACTTCAATCTTATTCTATAAAATACATAATAATGGCATCGGATCACCAATATATCTATTTCCGGGTCTCCAAATCGGAGGACCTCACGACATCAGCCCAACAATATAAGGAACTGCGTCTCCGAGCCTTGCAACTCTCACCTTCCTCATTTGGCTCCACATACGAAATCGAATCTACATTCCCCGACGAATATTGGATGTCACGTATAACTGGAGATGGAAGAGAGACATTTATCTGCGCCGCAATCCCATCTCCAGAATCCAATGCTGCGGACCCAAGCAGCCTCGAATGGGTCGCCCAAGTAACATTGCTGGGCCCACGAAGCAGAGAGCAATTCACGCTCCCAGAAGTATCGAGACAGCCATTTCCTGGTCCAGACGAAGAAGAGGAACGATGGCAGATGCTGGGCCTGTATACGCTTACTTCGCATCGAGGCAAAGGAATCGCAACAAAACTTTGCCAAGAAGCTTTGAATTACATCCGTTCGTATCGATCCGAGCCGGAAAATGTCCGATTCCGCCTCATGGTCAAGGCAGGAGCTCATGCTCCGTTAGGGTTTTATGAGCAGCTTGGGTTTACGGAGGTTGCAAATTGCACTCTCACAGAAGCTATGATTGCGAATGGGGACGGGAGTTTTTTGCCAGAAGACCATCAAGAGCAAGAGAAGTACCTGGCTCGAACTAGTCATGTTATGATGCAGCTGTTTAAGAGATGATAAATGAGAGATTTGTCGTTTTGAGCGGTTGTTTGGGTTATGTAAATAGATCATTATAGACAAAAAGTTACCAATAACTATCTCTCGTTTTCTGTCTTTCTTCTCCGAAGCTATTTACTTCTAGTATACGGAGCTCTAGCGAAAGTAAACAATACTATAGGTATTTTCGGTGACCTATTCAGCGAGAAACTACCGAGCTTAGAGAGGGACCTCATTCCACAGCGGCATGATGCGCAAAATATCGATACTGTTCTCTAAATTCGCATGTCAATCCTACATTATATATCACACACTGCTGGAATTGGCATATTATTTAGAATGCGATGTCCCTGGTTACCAATCGGACTTTACCCAGTCCACTATCTTCAGTTTCTGTCCCGCTAAATCCGCCATATCCGCCCCCCCCCCCCCCCCCCAATGCCTAAATTCGTTATATTCACAATGATCAGACGTCGTCACGAACAGAATCTACTTCCATACTGTGCCTTCAATTGAAAAATTCACTTCCACTGCTTCTGAGAGAATAAATCGATCGATATTTGTGAAGGCTCTCAGCGGGCTTCTAGGCATATACATACCCTAACAGTTAGGGAGACTGCTCCAGCTAGCAGGCTTACACGCTGAGCAGGTCATTAGAATTATTATTCTCGACAAGAAACAGGAAATACCTGGGGCGCCTTTGGAAAGGTTTGCAGTCCCGAGAAAATCGAGAAACCGGAAACCATCATGTCTCCCAAAACGGAACTGGGAGGCAGTATGTTGGATGTTGAGAGAGGGCACCATTCGAACGATACTTTGGGCACCACAATAGAGCCTTCAAGCTGCTCTCAGAAAATGATTTCTTGGGTTCGCACAAGCAGTAAAGACTGCGGACCGCCACCCGACGGAGGCCTCGAAGCCTGGAGCCAGATAATCTGGTCACATTTCACAACCTGCAACACCTGGGGATATGTGACCACATTTGGCGTCTTCCAGACACACTACAATCAGATGTTGAGTGAGAGTCCGTCTGCAATTTCGTGGATTGGGAGCGTCCAAGTCTTCCTCCTTTTCTCCATTGCAACATTTTCCGGTCGAGCATCAGATGCGGGATTCTTCAAGCTTGTCTGGGGCCTTGGAGCTCTCCTCGTTTTGATTGGGATTTTCATGGCTTCATTATCTTCATCTTACTGGCAACTGTTCCTATCGCAAGGCCTTTGCCTCGGTATAGGGAGCGGGCTTATGTTCTGCCCCGTACTCTCTTTGATACCGACATATTTCTCAAAGCATCGGTCCTTAGCTATTGGTGTTACTGCTGCTGGTTCCAGTACCGGAGGCCTCGTGTTCCCCGCCGTCGTGGAGCAACTACTTCCACGGATCGGATTCCCATGGACCATGCGTGTTCTTGGTTTCTTGACCCTGTTGATGCTTCTTCCCTCTTTCATTTTCCTTAAACCGAGAATGCGTCCGCGGAAGGGTGGTCCAATTGTGGAATGGAGAGCTTTTAAAGATCCGTCGTACCTGCTCTTCAGTATCGGGATGTTTTTCGCTTTCTGGGGGCTGTACGTCGCTTTTTTCTATATCGGCAGCTTCGCCCGGGAGATTATTGGAGTCGACCAAGTTGTCTCCATTAGTCTTTTGTTAATCATGAACGGCGCCGGCATGCCAGCACGAATCCTGCCCAATATTGTCGCAGATCGGTACACTGGCCCACTCAATCTCCTTATCCCGGCTATCCTGATATCATCTATCATCCTCTTCTGCTGGATAAGCGTCGTCCAAACCAGCAACTTGTACGCATTTTCGGTATTTTATGGGATATTCTCTGCCTGTGTGCAGTCATTATTCCCAGCCTCACTGACTTCGATGACCGTGGACTTGAGTAAGATCGGGGTTCGAACCGGCATGGTGTTGACCGTTGTCAGTTTTGCAGCTTTGACGGGCTCGCCTATTGCAGGTGCGTTGGTGCAGCGTGGTGGTGGAAGTTATCTGTATGCACAGTGTTTTGCTGCTGCTAGTATGGCTGCTGGTGGTATCTTGGTTACCATGGCCCGGATTCGCAAAACTGGGTTTGTCGTGAATGCAAGGATGTGAAGGTGCCGAGACTTTCTGTCCTTTCATTCTCAAGGCACTGCAATGAGATGGATGGTAAGCTATACAAGGAGATTTGCCCTTGTTCAAAGTTATATGTACATAAATGCTAGCCTCACTGCCAATCTTATCAGATTACCCCGATTGGGTAGTCTCCTCCGACTCGGACATCCATCATCGAATTAGCCCTGTTAGCCTAATATGCCATCCAATTATCTCCGCGGAACTCGCGGATGAATCCTCTTCCTATGTGTCAATTGTTTGATATAACTATCAATCAGACAGCATGCTAGTTACCCCTCTTCATTCTCCGCGGCCATGTCTCCTGCATTACTTCCAAATTACTCCGATAAGGCTGTCCTTATAAAGCGGGGTCTTCTCCTCTGCACCTGTTTGCTAGAGAGAGTGCAAGCGTCCCGTTGAGCATATTCAGACCAACTGATTTCCAAACATGCCGGATAAGCAACCCGAGGGCATCGAGGCCCAGAGTGCCTTTGCCTCAACTCTCATCAACGACATTGAAAAGACAGCACCGGAAGGATCATGCCGGAAAATAGCCTTGCCAATCAAACCTCAACCAGGCACAAACGCTGTTTATGCCTCCAAATCAGCACTACTGAGCCAAGCTCTTCAGGATCTGGGTATGGGACGGTACCAGTGGTTTCTGGTTATTGTTACCAGTGTTGGCTGGTTTCTCAGTAGCGTATGTCGATATTCACTCTAACATTGCCTTTCTTCCGAGATTGTACTGACAATGGAGATGTACAGTTCTGGCTCATGTCCTTCAAGCTAATCGCGCCACCCGCCGCCAATGAGGCCAAGTTCTTCTTCTCTTCCTCTGGTGACCGCGAAGCCTTCCTATCCATCAGCCTTTTTGTCGGGCTCACCGCTGGCGCAGCCTCGTGGCCATGGATGTCTGACCAGCTTGGTCGCAAGTGGATCTTTACCAGTACCTTGGTGCTCATGGGGATGGGCGGTCTCGTCGGTGCGGGCATGCCGTCGTTTACGGGGTTATGTGTAGTCGGCTTCGTTATGGGATTCGCTGTTGCTGGTAACGTGTTAATTGATGCTATTATTCTCATTGAGTGGGTACCGGCGTCGCATCAGTTTGTGGTGTGCTTGCAGGGGTTGTTTTGGGGGTTAGGGGAATTAGTGGCTGCAGCAGTAGGATGGTTTGTCTCCCGTTCGATTATACTCAATTACAAGGTGTTAACTACCCTAGGCCATTTATCAGCGAACACACCTGTGGTACCGGTCCCGACGAACTAAGCACAGAGCAAGCCATTGCCCACCAATCTCGAGCGGTGCACTCTTCATCCTCTGGCAGCTGCCACTACGTAAGCAACAAAGGCTGGCGCTACATCTGGTGGACCTTCGGCTGTATCACCTTTTTCCTCTATCTCTGTCGCTTCTGCTTCCCTCTCCGCGAAACACCGAAGTATCTCCTCTCGCGGCGTCGTGATGCTGAGGCAACACAGCTAGTCAAGGATATGGCGTTGTATAATCGCCACACCACGTGGCTCTCCGAGGCATCATTTGCGCGAATTGACTCGACTGTTGATGCTCAACGATCTCCGCGATCTGGCATTCGTGCGCTCCTAATTTTAACAGGGGGGAGTCTGCGCGCCGGAATCCTTGCTCTCCTTTGGTGCGTCACCGGACTGACCTTCGTCCTCCACCCGAACTATCTCCGCTTGCACCTCTCCAGCAAGGGCGTTTCAGCCGTGACGGCCACAACCGTATCCACAAGCTTCCTGTATAGCCGGTATCTATATGTCTCGCTATGCACGATACCCGGCCCTATTCTCGCGGCAGTTCTGGTGAAAACAAAATACGGCGGCAGGAAACGGACCGGTGCCCTTATCGCCCTTATAACAGGCATATTGATGCTTGTTGCACCAGTATCGCGCTCTAGAGGTGCCGCGCTCGCGTTTAGCTGCCTTCTTTCGTGCACACAGCATGCTGGGCTAGCCGTTTTAATCACATACTCAGTTGAGGTCTTTGCCGCGCCGGTTCGAGGCTTTGGGCTGGGCGTTATGGGGTTTTCCGGGGCACTTTTTGGTCTACTTGGGATGATTATCACCACGTTCGACACTGCAGTAGCAAATGGAGCGGCTGTATGGTTTAGTGGGGCTGTATGGATTGTCATGGCGGGACTGTGGTTTGTTTTGCAGGAGAGAGAAGTGGCAGCGTGATAGTGTACGAAGTACATTGATCAGTCCGTGTCGTGCGATACAGTCCAGAAAAAGGCACCACGATCATAAGCCAGAGTATGTACTTGATTGCTTAAAGCTATCTAGAGAACGACAACAGTTGGATATTTACTGGGCCGGGCACTAGCCACATAGGGCCAAAGCACATGAAATACGTCCGAAACTTCTTCCCCTCCCTTTCCACGCACTATCCCATCCGGAATCCCCTAGGTTGAGGTTTGAACAGCCCCTTTGAGCCGCAGTACGTATATGGCAATTCGCTGCCTGGTTGCCTAATAGCCACGTGGACTGCAGGCGAGGTCAGTCTCTTTGTTTTGTGTGTAATATCCTTCTCTTCTCTATCCATCTCACTATCCTACTATCATATCTGTCATTATATCTCTGTGTTCAGTGTCATCATCTATACAACGCACGAAATAAGTCTCTGCCAGCCTGTCGACGCTACAATCCATCCATTATGACAACCATCTTGACATTTTTCACTGCCAACCTGCCAGCAAGTGTATATATGATAGTTCCATTTCCAGAATAGTTGATGACAGTGCAAAGTGCTAACCTCTCATGCCAGGTCTTTAACCAAATAATGCACGAGACCCTACAGGTCGAAAATGGCTCTCAATTCTAACCATCCTACGCACCCCGGATCAACAAGAGATTGATGAATGGGGAACCGAAGCACCAATCGAAGACTTCGAAACCGGATTTCTGGGAAAGAGAGAAGATGAGCTCCGTCGCTTTTATCGCCAATGGCTAGCCAAAACACCCGGATCTTTGCAGGGAGATGTTAACGAACACATGATGGCAGTGCTGGACGAACGATCGGCCATCGACTCGACTATGATACTATACTGGGGAATGAAGAAACACCACTGGGATGATTATTGCGAGTTTCAGCCTGGTAAGCCGATTACCGGGAATGGGAACTTGTGTGAGGATGGTTATATCTGGTGGAAGTGGAGGGTTCCTTTTAAGCATGCATTTGAACTCTTTCTCAAGGCTGAGCACTGCAATACCGAGGTCGTGGAGCTCTTCTGTCGGCCGGAATATCAAGGTCCTGATGGAGTTGTTGATTATGAGACCTGTAACAAGATCCTTAACTTGGAGATCCCCGATCCGCTGGGAATTGTTGGTATTGTAAAATGAGGACCTGTGAATTCCCGTATGCGGTTAATTTTTCCCGTTACGGTTTAGCTCCCCAATACACCGTCATGTAACCGTTGCCTTGGCCGCCCCAACATCAACAACTCACACTCGTCCTCTTTTTTCAGAGGTAAGCAGGTTTGTGCCTTTCTGTTTTTGTGCATTTCGTTTCCCTCTTCTGTTATTCCCTTTGTTTTTTGACCTTGGGCTTCTAGGGGGAAAATCAGTTGCTTTTCCACCCTCTCCTTCCTCTAGATAGATTCCGTTCTCCAGATTCGACATTCTCGTCGAGGGCTACAATAGTTTAGATAGGAACGTCGATTCATTATTATCTGCTATTCCGAGCCCGTGACATGCGGCTCGACAGGCAGACCCAGCAGTGATATCTGTTGAACTAACCCTAAAAAGCGCCATTAGAGGGAATGCCAAACCCAACCGTGTTCAAATAAGATCAAATGCGCTTGAGCAGTGTCCGCGGGAGCCGTGTTGGTTCGCAGCTGTCCAAACCAAGGACCATCAAATGGGAGGCCACTGCGGGATGGTAGTCTAACCCGGAAGCATCTATTATTTTGGGACCAAGGTACCAGGATAGACAGTCTCCAACTATGGATACGTACAAGCGTTTACCTAAAGAGGCAACGGACAACCAATGACATCATCTGCAGTGGATGATCTGGCGTAGCTGGAACAACACCCCACTTGGTGCCGTCTCAGCCACCAATAAACTACCCCACTACAGGGCTGGGCAGCAACGCCCATAATATAAATAGACCCTGTAATACCCCAGAATCACCCTCTACGATCTCTCTTCTTCCTTCACGCAAAGCAAGAAACACTACCAGAAAGCAAAAATGTCCTTCCACTCTACCTCCTCCGACGTCCACATCTCCCACGAGAATGGCAGCACTATGCTCCTCTGCCAAGTCCGTGATACCCACGGCAAGATGAACCCCCGCCGTATTCGTCTCGACGACCACATTGGAAACACCGACGGTACCTCCCCTTCTCTTTTATAGCACACCTCTTCCCCATAACCCCAGACTAACGGACATAGGATGGTTCCTCTGGGGCGGCGTCAACTTCACCCAGAGCGCCGAGAACATCGCCCTCGAGAACACTGACCGTGGTCCGAAGCTGACGGCCGAGCTGCACAAGAGAGATGGTGGTTACCGGGAGCGTCAGGGATTGTTCCTTTCGGATAAGATTGAGAACCGGGATGGTCATTTGCACTTTACGGTGAGTAGGAGTGGCCCGTCCTTGGTGGGGTTAAGGTTTGGTTGATCGGCGTGCTAATGGAGTGATGCTGCAGGGTGCTTAAGTGTGGATAAGGTCGGCTTATGATGGAGGTTATCTCGGTTGTCTATTGAAGTATATATGCATATTGAATTGGACATTGATGTCAAGAAATTACTGTTTCTCCGGGTCAGATGTAGCCAAGATCCCCACATAGTAGTAGCTTGGTTTAGCGTAGAGGTATTCATTCTCGAATATTCCGTCTGTTTATCGTGAACGCCATCTGGCATTCTCCATACAGTTCCATGAGTCACAACATGTACTCCGTAGCGCTACCCATGTAGTCAAGGCGCATACTGTATAACAGTATCACTAGCAGAGAATGAGCAATTCTGGACTGTTTACTTGTACAACATAGAGTAACCCATCACGTGCCAATTTAGCCACAACGGATCTATCCGAAGTGACCCTTTGGTTCGACCAGGATCCTTTGGAGTTAAAGAGCAGATGCAACGCTCGGAATACATAGTATCCGGGATGCTTATGTGAGATCAGGTACATATAACTAACTAGTTAACTATGCTACTTAAATGTGGTTTAAATATCCGGTTCACGCCATGCCAATCTTGAATCTAACGCTTTTTGGGTCTGGTTGACCATCGCCTCGGGATCAACACCAGGGAAATAATTTACCCGCTGGTCGGGGTTTAGATCGGACGGCATTTCCAGGAATGGATAAAGAAGGAGAGCCTCTTTGCGCGTTCAATTTTATATATTTAAGATCTTCCCCAGTCTCTTTTCACTGTTGACACATTTCAGTTTAAGAGGCTATCGACAACAGCATCAGTCCAAAAAGTGAATAGTTCTACAACTTCTGCGGCATACCATGGCCGACATGGGCTGAATCACGAAATCACGAATAATTGGAGCAGTTTTGAAGCTAGAGAACAACTTCACTAGCTTTTTCATTGATGCATTAATATTCGTCAATGGACTGGTGGCCTACCTGGGCAAACTCTTCTGAGCCCATCCCGGCATTTGCTAACTATGTTTAAATGGATTCGACCACGCTCTTGCTGCTATTTGCTGATAACTATGGGATACACTGCTTCGGCAAATTCATGGCGTTTTGTTCATTCATTTCACCTTTTCCGCCGCGTGTCTGTTCTTTACGACATCACATACTCGGAACAACGAATTGCTTTGGTTCTTGCGACAGTGGCACCTTGTGTGATTCCGTCTCTTTTCACTCGATCGATAGTGCACAATACGACCCGCTGTCTCGTCAATTAGATAGTCGACTCCAGTCATTCTGGCTGCCTGTTATGCTCTAGTGAACGCTTCAGGCCCAGGCCTATGACAGCCATGTTCACCGGGCTTGAAACGTCAGCTGTCTTGTCTATTTTCATAATACGGTGTACTAGCCCTGCCCCTGAAACAGGAACTGACGCAGCAAGACAAAGTCCACGAATTACAAACCTGCTAAGGAACGCTCTAGAATTCGCACTATATGACCTGTACTGGAAGACAACGTTGCAGATTCTTCGCCTCGTCCGCAGCCCCTATGAATACGCAATCCTCTCGCTTTCTGGGTCATCGTGGAGCCAATAAGGCACGAGTGGGTTGTCAAACTTGTCCAGCGTTGTGTGCTCGAACTCTACCTCATACATCCAGTGATGGTGACAGCGGACAGCTCGTCTCGGATGGTGATGGCTTCCGTCATTCTCGGTTGACAGCAGCAGGCCGAGGACGCTACTCTAGAAAAGAAGCTTCAAGGATGAGCAATCGGCAGCATTCAGGATGCCACCTACCGACCTCGCGCCAAGATGGGATCGGCCGTCGCTGCACGAAACGCCCCTCATATTCACCAATGAGATATCATACAAATACCCGCTAACATAAGGCGCCGCGTCGACATTGCTTGGCGCCAAGGAACCGAAGTTTTGGCGATATCGCGCCGGGAGATATTCCACGAGGCATTCAACTTTATTGTTATGGTTATTTGCTACCATGGCAGAGGAATCTGACTAAATAGGATCCAAGTGAGGATAGAGACATGGCATTCCGCTTTCACTACTGTGGGAGTACAAAGGGGAGTACAGAGGACAGTGTATTTGCTCCAGGATTCGACAGTGCAGACGTTCTATTTGGCTTCATACAAGTACACTTGTGGGACGCGGACTCGTCAGCCACGCCAATGCTAACTTAAACGTAACTAGTTGCTCCGGATTACGGAGTACTCCATATATAGAATATCTACTTTGTGCACAGTAATACATCCAATAGAGAACTTGATTCGATAAAAACAACGGCGACGGAAGCAAATAACAGACCTTGATCCGCTTAGTCATTTCTTGGCATTTGCACGTGCCCGCTCTTGAATCACCCGGCGTTGTTCCGGGCCTCAATGATGAATGGTGATGACGCCGCCGTGGCTATTGTCACAGCCTTTCTTTGGAGACTGCCCCTGCTAGGGCTTGGAGTAGTCAATCTAATTGATTCCACAGCCGGGCCCATTTCCCCAGACGCTGAACAATATGGCGCACGCTATTTGTCGGTTTCCAGACACTATCTGGAATCGATTCGTCAGCTATTCTCCTAGTGTTGTTGTAGGCTAATTTTGCATCCTAGTCGTACGGAGCACACCGGGGCGTCATGGGCGAGGGAAGGAGTATAAAGAGGGAGACAGATCTTCGTCGGTTGTCCAGGTCTTCTGATCAACAAGTTCATCATTCTCTATCCTTCGATCATCATCCCCAATCGCAACAATGGTTCGCGCTGCTACTCTTTTCGCCGGTCTGGCTGGTCTGGCCGGCATTGTCTCGGCCCACCCTGGCCACGATGTTAAGGCTGAGGCCGCTGAGCGTGCCGCCTTCTTGAAGAACTCCCCCGTCCAGGCTCGTGGTCTGAGCCAGTGTGACACCAAGCTCAAGGCTCGTGGCCTTGAGAACACCAACGTTGCTCGTCGCCAAAGGGCCGTCGAGCAATTGCGTCGCAAGAGAGGTCTTGCTTCTAGTATGTGGTATCCTTTTGCTTGCAATTCCAGTGGGATTATACTAACGATCTGGCTTTAGGCGCCCCTCTCATCAAGTCCCGCGACCTCGAGTCCTCGTTGAACACCACCCACCACTCCGATCTCAAGGGTGTTACCACCCACACCGACCCCGAAGTCCTCTTTGCTTACAACCCTACCTGTGTCCTTGGTCCTGATGTGACCCAGGGTCCTTACTGTGCGTATATTATCAAAACTTCCTTTCTCGGTATGCAATCTAACTTGATGCAGATGTCACCGGTGAATTGATCCGCTCGGACATTACGGAGGACCAGGAAGGTGTTCCTCTCTTCCTCGACATCCAACTCGTTGACTCCAACACCTGCGAGCCAGTTCCTGAGATCTACATGGACATCTGGCATTGCAACTCTACTGTATGTATACTCAAAGGCAAACAAGCATTCACAGTAACTAATGGATTCAATCTAGGGTGTCTACTCTGGTGTTTCCGCCAGCAGCAATGGCAACTCCGATGACGAGACCAACCTCGACGCAACCTTCCTCCGTGGTCTCCAGAAGACCGACAAGGAGGGTGTGACCCAGTTCGAGACCGTCTTCCCCGGTCACTACACCGGCCGCGCCACCCACATCCACGTCCTCTCCCACCCCGCCAACGAGACCAAGGTCCTCAAGAACAACACCATCAGCGGCCTCTACACCGCCCACTCCAACTGGGTCGGTCAGATCTTCTTCGACCAGGACCTCATCTCCACCGTCGAGGAGCTCGAGCCCTACAACACCAACACCCAGGAACTCACCACCAACGCCGAAGACAGCATCCTCGCCGAGGAAGCCGACACCATCGACCCCTTCGTTGAGTACGTTTTCCTCGGTGACAAGCCAGAGGACGGTATCTTTGCTTGGATCTCGGCCGCCGTCGATGTCACCGGTGACAGCGACGTTACTCCTGCCGCTTACCGTACTGAGAACGGTGGTGTTTCCAACCCCAACAGCGGTATGGGTATGGGCGGTGGTCCTCCCCCGGGTGATTCTTCCTCTAGCGCTGCTCCCAGCTCCAGCTCTAGCGCTTAAGCTTGTTTTGGGTGAAGATAGGTGATGGTTTTTTTTTTTTTTTTTTTTTACATTCTTGTATACTGTTTGAAAGTAAATAGCACGTTTACTTCTAGGTAGTTATTGGAGCTGGCATTAGGCTAGTTTCTTGTACTTTACAATTTATTTCAATTACTGGCAAACATTTTTACAACTAGAATGAACCCTTGGGTGCCGATGACGCCAAAAACGGCAGCTCATGAGGCCGTTTCTGGCGTCGTTGGCACCAAGAACTTCGCCTAAACGGGTAAGGCGCTCATGCCGCTTTAGACTGGCAACGGTGCGGCATCGGACACGTATCGGTATTACTGTTTTTTTACCCTCAGCCAGCGGGCTCTGCCCCACCTAGGATCCCTGCCTTGCTGAGCCCACATCCCCAGCACGACCTGCTGAGGATAGTAACTGGGGGGTGGAGTCCAAGTCATGAGGGAGGCAAGGGCCCCTGCCCTTGACATTACCAAGAGAGGTTTCTTTCCTTTACAGCGCAGAGAACGAGGCAAAGGAAAAAAGATAAATAGTGCCATGAACCGCTGCTTTACTTCTGCTACCATGACTGTATCCTATCCATCCCCTGTATCCCTTTAACGGCTCTCTTCACACGATGGCATACTTGGGACTCCCTTGGAGAAAGTATGCACGGCAGGAGAACAATGGAGTGTGAAAATCCTACCTCTACTACGCTGAATGTTGAAAACAACACCTTGAAAATGGACTAACATTGCTGCAATATGCATCCAACATGAACATATCAGCAGCTTCAGTGAGAGGGAAGTGGAATCAGTCAGTGTTTCCCCCATGATAGACTTGCTTTTCTGTTTAAGGTCACTGATTCTCACCATTGTCAGGTTCAGCTCCCAAGCTGGCCTGGATCCAGATATTCTGCTTGAGAACCTGACCGCGGCAGATGTTAAGTCCTGGTTTGATTGGATTGAGAAGAACTTCAAGGGTTCTATTTTATAAAGCTCACAGCGCACTTGCCAACTACTGGAGGACCTTGAAGAGACTTTACTTCATGCAAAACCGCCATGAAATGGAGACCAGATTGCAGGGAGATTGCCTCAACATGAGTAATTCATTCTTGGATGAGGCTGCTTCTACTCTTTGCTAATGTAGGAAGCAGTACATGAATGTTGTGAGCAAGTGGATGGGCTTGCGTAGGCATCCGCTTCCCAAGCCAACGGCAGCCTTGGATGATCTCTTGCATTTTCTCGTTACGCACATGGTCCACTACGATTCCGTGTTCGCCGATGAGAAGCAGCGACTCTATGTACTTTCAGGACTCAATTTGTCAAGTGTTTCCGCTTGTCGGGCAGTGTCATTATTTGATACAAGACATCCTGTTGACTTCCAAGCAGATGGTCGTCCGCTCCAGCACTCTGAAGTGGAGCGACGCAATGATAGTTAACTAACTAGTTAACTATCCTTGAGCCTCCTTTTTATTTTATTGATCTATATTAATCACTCCCTGGCGAGCATGGTCTCTTTGAATGTAACTCTCAAAGTAAGTTAGGATTATTTTCTTTTTCTGGCCATTATAATCGTCGTGCCAATGAGGACTGTCAAATCCAAACATCAGAGACTACATTCTGTGGACAGCCCGGTATGTCTGCTGACCAGAAAGAGACTGGATATTGCCAAATCTGGATGTACGCCATGCGATGGTATCTGGAGATGGCCAAAGATGAACAGAGCCACACTCTCAAGGCCAAACCCACCTGCGCCAAGGCGGATGAGAACGCTATCTATGATATGGCCGTACTTGCGCGGAGACTGGGTTTCCGCTCCAAGCAAATCAAGAACATCTTGAAGCAATCTCCTGATCGGCAAATTGCACAGACAGCCCTGCTGAAAGCCTGAAGACCTGACTGCTATCATTATGATGATGACATGTTTGAATCTCTTGTTGACTGCATTACAGAGATCTTTTCCCTTGCAATCCCCAGCGACAACCAGCCAGCCGCAGAGCTCATTGTAGGCAGAGCGGTGAAGCTGAAAGATCAGTGTGGGCCTCCTGTGGTACAAGCACAGCGGCTGGATCATCCGCATCTTTTTCTAGATCAATTACATACAGAAATTCCATCACAGCAGCATGTGTCGTCTTTCTATATCAGACAATGTGTCTACTATGCCTTCTTCAGTAAACCCTCCATGCCCTGACTGCACTTGACTACAACCGGAAGGCCCTCATCAGAACTCCCCTTGGATCGTTCCTCACCTTTATTTGTTCCAGATGACTCACTGCATGGTGACTTGGAATTGACAGCAGAGGAAGCACTAGCGCGCAGCGACTGGGAAGGACAGCCTACAAGCCACCATCAACTGCGGGAGATACATAGGGAGCGACGCCGCCAGAGGCGGGGAGAAAGGCAAAATCAACGGCAAGAACGTTGACAAGAGCATGCAGTGGAGCAGGTGCCAGCTGTTTCTTGAAGTTTCTCTCTCTGCGATTCTCCCGCAAGCACCATGAGTGATGTTTCTGGGACAATTATAGACAACCAGGAAAGTCCAAGGTCTTCTGGTGTATCAGAAGAAACTAAGTTATGGCCTGAATCCGGGGAAATCTAGCAATAAGCTGAAGAAGGGTCAATTCCTGAGCAGATTGAGCAAGAGCACCTGGAAACAGAAAGTATGGAGCAAGAAGAACAGGGGCAGCTTATGAGAGAGAATGAAGAAAGCGTCGATCAGGGGCGCCTAGCAAGAGAGGCTGAAGAAAGAGCTGAAAAGGAGCGCCTAGCATGAAAGGCAGAAGACAGAGCCGAGCAGGTGCGCCTGGCAAGAGAGGCCGAAGAGACTGCTGCGGCACAGAGAGCCGAACAAGAACAACTGGTAAGAGAGGCTGAAGAAAGACCCGAGCAGGAACGCCTAGCACAAAGAGCTGAAGAAACTGCTGCTGCAGAACGGCTAGCTGCGGAAACTGCTGAGCAAGAGCGACTGGCAAAAGAGGCAGAAGAAAGAGTGGCTGCAGAACAAATTGCTACAGAGAAAGCCAAGCAAGAACGGCTGTCAAGAAATCATGAAGAGAGGCCTGAACAAGAATGCCTGGCAGCAGAGGGAGAAGCCACTGCACAGTCAAACTTACAGCAGCCTGGTAACAAAGGGCAATTACAGCAGGGAACTAGCCACGATAAAGGGGTCACCACTGAAGATGTTGAGAAACTCCTCGACGGAATGCTCCAGGGCAATCCAGAACAGAAGACAATGGGTAGCCATGACATTCAAGGGTGTGATCTGCTAGTGGAAGGACCAAGTGAAGCTACTGGGAATGCGCACGCTGAAGAAGAATGAGTAGCTAAGGAGTGAGATAATACTCTAGCTCAGTTACAAGAGAAGGCTGAATATAATCCAACACCGTTGGAGAGTCGCGAGACACTTGCTGATCCTCCATGGCCTGTCACTCAACTGGACCTGTCCAGCTTGATTGCCAGATGGTGTGAAGGTGCGAGTCAGCTAGATGAAGATGACAGACGGCAGCCTCATAGCTGATGTTCAAGACATGGTTAACAATCACGGCACTTGAAACCTACCGGGCTCAGAAAATCTCAGATGAAGGGAAGATCTACATACCAAGATATCAATTGAGCAGGGACCCATGATGCTGCCATATATAAGCAACTGGGATGGGACCTTGAAGCCGCTCTCCCAGGTCCCATGCCGCCGATGCAGGCGCCACCACTGCCAGCCAGTGTACCAGTAGCACACTCAACCTGAGAAGGGATAATAAATGTCCATCCTGAGGACCAAACATTGCACCAACCAGTGCAGGAAGTACAAGAGCTGGTGTTATCTGCACTGATATCCAAGGAGCATAATGACAGGACGGCAGCGGATGTCAATCCTGTAGGTGGCCCTTTAAACCAGGGTGCCATCCACGCCAATATTCTTGAGAAACCCCCAGAGAGGACCGTCGCACCCCATACCATGTCTTCCGGTATAGATGGAGCTGGAAACCATCCGTCTTCTACGGCAATGCCTTACGAGGGCCATGCCGCTTTGGAACCAGCCAAGCGCCAAGAGCTTGCCAGGCAGGGTCATCAAGGAGTTGTGACTAACGTGATGGAGACTGCTGAGGGAACATTGGGACTCGCGCAACAAGAGGAGCAAGAGAGACTAACAGTGGATCAAGTGGATCCAGAGCAAGCCTGGAAGGAGGTAGATAAGAGAGTGGTGGCAGAGATAGCACTCTTCAAGGAAGATGCTGACCTGCAACAACAAGAGTCCCAAGGAGCCACAATGAGTTCAGATCAGCAAGGATGCATCATCCCATCTGAAGTCCTGACTGGCATTAATGCAGAAGACCAGTCACCTTTTCCTGCGGAAATTACATCGAGTCCTCAGGCTGGAGCAGCAACCTTCCAGGATCCAACAACTCACAGAGGCACACCAGCTGCTCCAAGCCAGACTACTGTGCGCCATGGAAGACTATCCCGGCCACTGGGAACAAAAAAGGCCCGGAATACAGCTAAGCAGCGACGGTCCAAGGAGAACCTTCCTTCCGGCATTGAGCAGACACAGGTCAACAAGCATACTCGCCGTGGATGAGCCGCACAGAAAAAGAGGGCCTCAAAGGTTGTCATGCAGATCGATTTCCGTGCATGGATAGAAAGAAATCAGACCGTGGCAAATCCACAACCCGAACTACCTCGTGCAAAACGGCCCCGACCAGTGGACGAGGAAAGCGGGGAGACTGGCCACAGCTCTGCAACCTCTGGCACAGGCTTGACTTCACCAGAGCAGAGGAAAAGGTTATGGCCTAACAGGCCCCGAAAAGGAGAGGAACACGCGCCATCGAATGATGTAAATGAGGTGAAACCTCTACCCTTACCTCCCATGCCAGTTACTGGAGGGGCCTCCTCAAGCTCTCATTCGGATGATATCCAACCTGGCCGGAATGTCACAATTACTTTCCGAGCTTACGACCGTGGGGAATGAAGAAAGTTAGACGCTGTATCTGTGGATGCCTTTGATCCACGCGAAGCACAAAAACTCGCCGATCACTACGCGCGAGCAGAGGGAATGGGAGCAAGACAGAACGTTACCGGCGGACTTTATAGCGGCGCGGCGCCGGGCGGTGAGGGGCGGCAGTGCCGGGTTTGGCGAGGCCGTTTCCGGATGCGGCGGCCCCTAGTTAAAGGCAAATAACTGAGTACGTATCAGCAGTAGACCATAGAACCATGACCGACAAACACTGGATAGGGGTAGAAAATCGACAATCACTTGATTCTGCGTTCGAGGACAATATTACTATTCCGACTAAACAGCAATTCATCCACTCCAGTGACTGTATTGCTCGTGTCAAATTCTTAGACTCCCAGCGAAAGTCTTCCGATGTAATGCTTGTATTATCTCTATGGTTTCTATAAAAAATCCTATATTCAACAATAGACACTATGGCCGAGTGGTCTAAGGCGGTAGATTAGAAATCTACTCTCTTCGGAGGCGTCGGTTCGAGTCCGACTGGTGTCGTTTTTTTACCTTTCCGGCATACAGGCGTACTTTGTACAGCTTTGAGAATTGCGTCTGCAAAGTTTTTTTTTTTGCTTTTTTGAATTTGTTCGTTTTTTGTTCGGGGTGAACAATTCAGCTCGCTGTGCAGAAAATGAATAACCAATGGGATTAGGGATTACCATAGTCTGATCCCTACTTGTGCATCCCGTTACCGGCATCATGGGGAGCGGGACCGGGATGACCCCTGGAGTATATAGTTGATTTTTTGTAACGAAAGACGTTGTACTTGTAAGGCTTAGACTCGTGCAGACTGCCTTGATCAACTCGAGCTACTTTGTTGCAAGCACTCCACACCCGCGACCATGCTAAACACAGCTCTCCTCGTACTAGACATCCAAAATGGCATACTCGACCGTCTAGGAACCACCATCACAGACGACTATCTCCAACGTCTCTCAACTACGCTCACCAAAGCCCGCGCCGCCGGCGTCAAAATCATCTACATAACAACATCCTTCCGCCCCGCCTACCAAGACCTCCACCTCAACAACTCCTCCACAGCAACAATCAAGTCCTCGAACAAATTCATCCAAGGCGATCCATCAACGCAGATCCACCCCGCCGTCTCCCCAGATACAAGCAGGGGCGATACAGTCGTGAACAAGTGCCGCGTATCCGCGTTTGCGGGGACGGATTTGGAGCTTGTCTTGCGTTGTCTTGATGTACGCGATGATTTGGTGGTTTGTGGGTTGAGTACTAGTGGTGCGGTGTTGTCGACGGTAAGACAGGCGGCGGATTTGGATTATCGACTTACTGTGTTGAGAGATTTGTGTTTGGATCGGGATGATGAGGTGCATGGGGTGCTGATGGATAGGGTGTTGGTGAGACAGGCGCGGATTGTGGATTCGGATGAGTGGTTGGATTTTTATGATTGACTTTGTTATGCATGTTGAATAGCTAAGTTGTGAATATATATTTGTTGTGGTTGGCCATTTCGCAGGGCTGTCCGCCATACTCGTCGGAGTTGCCACTATACATGTATCTGAAATTCACAACTCGAAAACCGACTTAATTGAGCCCATATATGTATTTAAACGCGTAAAAAGCATGCGCTGGACCCGACAAAGCTTTGTTTTGGTTGAATTCCTCAGTAACTAACGCATCGGCACTAGTCGCTGCTGAGTCAGCGTCCTGCGCAGCACCGCGAACTTCAGGCCAAACCTTTCGAGAAACCGAACAACAACCCACAGGCTTCTTGAGTTGCGTCTTAAAGACCCGGTGTGGCGGCCAATTGATGATCACGTGTGTTTGCTATAAGTAACGCCAGCCATAGAGAGATTCTCCTTCTTTTTAGTGTCATGTCCTCCATGGCGGCAGACCGACCCAAGCGGGCGAGAGCTGGAGCATGTAAGAATTGCCGGTGAGTTTTTTTCTTTTTTTTTTTTTTTTTTTTCCGTGTCGCATTTCTGCCAAATAATGAAAAAGATCACGTTTACTGAGAATTCCTCGCGATACGTGAAAAAAGAGTACGCAAGAGACGATGCGTTCCTAGTGATACCGGGGATGAATGTGTACTCTGCCAATCGCTGTCTATTCCGTGTAGTTTGAGCCAAAACTACACGGAGCCCGAAGGTCCAGTCTTGAAAAGGGACTTTCAGGGCACACCGAGACAGCTAACGGAACGCGACAAGCCATTGAATGGTGCTTCGCTGTCCTCTTTTCCTGCTGCTGCTGCTGCTACCGCGGCTCCTTCGTCATTTGTCTTTCCGTCGAATCATGCATTGCGACCTCCTGTTAAGCC
The DNA here is from genome assembly GCF_001890805.1 of Aspergillus glaucus CBS 516.65. Taxonomy (NCBI): domain Eukaryota; kingdom Fungi; phylum Ascomycota; class Eurotiomycetes; order Eurotiales; family Aspergillaceae; genus Aspergillus; species Aspergillus glaucus. The sequence continues at coordinate 166,901 of NW_019170470.1, read as the reverse complement.
TCAGAGGTCGCCTTTGGTGATAACTCCGGCAGTGCTGCTGGAGCTTGTATCTCTTTATTTTCGTTTCGTTCATAATGTTGCGCATACTTTGTTTCATGAGGCTAGCTTTATCCGTCGCTTTAATGAAGGGAGGGCATCCTTGCTACACGTACACGCGATGTGTGCGCTTTCTGCCAGGTATTTCTTTTTTCCTCTCATTTTTTTCTTGGCGGAGGGAATATCCGGTTAACTTTGTGTACAGGTACTCCCAAAATCTAGTCTTCAATGGCACTCCGCCTGGTTCGCGTGGGCAGGTCTATGCTGCGGAAGCCACGCGACTACTCCAGGGGTATCTGGCATCCCCTAGCTTAGAGAGCACCCAGGCATGTGTTCTGATTGGCCACTTTATGGGAGGTGAAGGCGACGTTAAAGCGAAGCACACCTACTTCGGACTCGCCAAACTCCATGCAGAAAATTTGTCGCTGTGGGCGATGCCACACAACTTGACCGTCGTCCATCGCGAGGAACGCCGCCGGACATGGCTCTCTGTTCGGATAGCTGATCACTGGACCGCAGTCGACACATCCGTTGAGCCTGCGCCTTTTCTCCTCAACGGACGGGACGTCCTTCCCGCTGTTGACGACATTGCATTCCATACGTTTGACCCGGAGCTCCTTCGAGAGGATCGTGCATCGTGCAACATGTGGGCGCATATGGCAGGCACCCTTGACATCTTTGCGCGCATTAGCATTCTACTCGCGCGTCTCAGTCGGAGCGTGATCTCTTTCGATACATATTGCCGCGAGGTACCGCTTCTAACGCAGCGCTTGGAGAAATGGGCCGATGGATTACCGGAGGAGCTGAAGTACAACATTTCCAACCTCACATCATTCGCCAACAAGGGCCTCGGACGGACGTTTCTCTCTATGCATATTGGATATTACCATTTCCAGCAAATTCTCTACTTTCCCTTTCTGGATGCTCGCGCGAACAGGAGCACCTCAATTCCTATGGACGGTGCTGCGCAGTGCAAGAGTAGCGCTGCCATGGTCTCTGAGATTGTGCAGTATGCCATGAGGTTTCAGAACTGTGAGCTTGATTACTTTATTTACGGTTACATCGCAGTGGTCAGCTCATGCGTGCACTTGCATACTTTGTTGCTGAGTGAGGATCCGTCGGAGCTGTGGACGGCGCGGCAACGGCTGGTATCTAATTTCGAATATCTGATGAGTTTGAAGATTCTTTGGCCTATGGTGAACCTTTCGGTGAGTGCTAGCGTGACTATAAGTCTCTTCCTTGGGGTATAGAGAGCTAGTTGTTAACAATGTCAATAGGTGGCGCGCCTCAGGATTTTCGAAGACTTCTGTCGCAACTCCATGTCAGACCCCTTTGCGCTCGACAACTGGATGGCCCGCTTCATAACTGAGCACGCTTCTATTTCTCCAGTGCGGAAACAGAGCACGCTCCCCAGTCTGGAGCCGGTATTGGTGGACTCCGCTGCGCAAGGTGTACCGGGTCTCAATAGCCACGCCTTAACCGGCACTGACGAAGCAGGTTCTACTGGAACGGAATGGGGCATCTTGTCCACTCTTCTCAGCGATCGGAGTATGACAAGCGAGGCTGTCGTGAATAATGCTTTGGATTGGTTGTTGGAATGAGGATTTGGAACATGCCGCTCTACATGTTAACACGAACCAAGCCGATACTACACCCAGCACCAGGGACGACGCGGATGCCGTGCGAACGGGTCAACACGACCTCTTCTCGTGATGCTCGTCCCTCTCGATCAAGATCGCTTTTCAACATATGCAGCTTAGCAGGCACACTTCCAAACAGATCCATGACACGACCGCGACCTCAAGCGTGCGCCGCCGCCGCCTCTTATATATACCGCCTGAACAACACTGACTGCGCCGAAGTAGACGATCTCATGAAGGCTACTCCCACCCCTCCGCCTTGACCGATATCAACACCGAACAGTCTATTATACGAGATCACTCGAAGCAAGCAGTCAGCGTCCATGTACACTAAGTTCCTTTCCGGTTGATTCTGGGCTCGAATAGAGACATTACTAGAGGGCTACGCGGGACCTACTCCTGATTTATTTGGGACAAGAGTTGGATTATGTTGGATGTACGCGTACCCATTGTTATTAGTGTACTCTGTATTTGGGCTTGTCTGTCTGTTACTTGGCGTATTTTTATTAGCAAGATATGTACGATAAATATTATTGATAGATAGTGGATATACAATACGTGGTCTTGGTGCCTAGTTGCATGATAAAGTCATAGTTATCACTTATTTGGACCGATGTACTAGATAAATCTACTTCACGCTGATGTCTTTGGACCGCGAATCCTGGTCGTTTCTCTCCACGAAAACGTCAGTAGTGGTCTCGTCTCACTAGGAGATGTGAAGAACTTACAGAAGCTTCTCAATCTTCTGTTCCAATCCTTTCGAGATCAGACAATCGTCTGGTTCAGCTTTCTCTTTCCGTGTCTCAGGGGCTGCTGCCTCTTGGGCGGCTTGCTACGGCGCGCCGTCTATGCAGTCTTAGTGAAAAATCAGCCCGACATTGGGAGCAATTTACTGATGAATTTACCAGGATCTGCCTTGAGATCTTGGGCCAGTGTGCCTTGGTGTCATCCGCCGCCATAGGGCAAGATAGACGAAGCACTCAATCAGTGGTGCATCTGTGGCGGGACGATCATGCGTCACACTCAGAGGCGCAGAATACCTGGTCGGAAACCCGCTTGAGGAACCACGTTTGGTTGTACGTGGAGAAGAAGCCATACGTGCACTGGTGATCACTCATATAATGGACGACTTGTCTTGTAGACTTCAGCTATAGTAGCCCGAAATATCACGTCGGCAAAGGCTCCAGTAACTGGTATATTCGCGCTCTATGATGGTTTAGGGAGGAAGCATTCCTTTGATTGATTTTTTTTTTTTTTGGTCCACTTGGCTAAGTCGGTTTTCGAAGTCCGCAGGATTGGGTCCTGGATCAGGGCAGTATGTCGCTGCCAGCTGGGACATGCCTGGTGGATAGATATTTCCATGTCTCGTTTAATTCACGACCAGTGTACCTGTAGACCTTGGTCAAAGGAAATTTCTTCTAATCCAAGGATAGAGAATCGATGCTCTTGCAGTCCCTCTGTACTCTGCGAGATATTGGAGGCTTTACCCGCTCTTTGTTGGGTATTGGAAGGTGCAATGACCCTCTTGATCGACGGGCACGATGTGATTTCGAAGCTACTGGTCCTGGATATAGTGGATGATAAAATCATCCGTGTGGGTGGAATTCAACGAGATGAGGTTCCAATCTCGCTTCGGAATGATGAGTTTATCCGACCATTCACTACCAGCAAGCAACTCGATCGAGCGAAACAGGGTTTTGACAAACCTGATGATGATAATGGCGATGATGAGCGCCTATATCGACCGGCAGATGGCTTTGCAGCAGTCACCTTACCTGCCCCTACACCCACGAAGCAGTCATCTTTGACCGCCGCTATGAAGCGAGCTGATAAAGGTAGGTGGCTACGGGCGATGGAGCGCGAATTTGCCAAGCTCAAGGAGAAAGAAGTTTGGGAGCTAGTACGCAACGATGATGTTCTGCCTGGTGCTAGAATCTACCCCAGATGATGGGTATATAATACCAAAGAGGGCATAGATCCGTCTGATGAGCGCTTTTGCAAGGCTCGTTGGGTGATAAAGGGCAATCTAATCAACAAGAATCAGCTGGAATACGATTCACACATATGCTCCGGTAGTCAGCCCACATACTACCCACTTGCTCTTTGCCGCCGCCGCACGGAAATAATGGACGATTAGACGCGTTGACGTGTCAGTTGCTTTCCTGAATGGGAAACTGAAAGACACACTATATATATGCGTCAGCCAACAAAGTTTGAAGAAGGAAATAAGCTTGTTTGCAAGCTCAAGCACTCCCTTTAAGGGCTTACCCCTGCAGCGAGAATATGGTATGATACTCTCTCAGCCTACCTAAAGCATGTAAGCTTTGATCGCTCTGGGTACAACCACGGAATTTTTATTCATCGCAAAAAGAAAAACGTGTATTTGACATCTCATGTTGATGACTATTAGTTGATTCCTTTCGATTAACTAGCGCTCATCCGAAAGCCACCCCTTTGGACTCCAGTCTCGTGGTCGACGATGAGCCGGACCCCTCCATTGATATACATGAGTATCAGTGTGGAGTTGGCAGTTTGCAATGGCTTACCACCAAGACTCGCCTGGATATTGCTTTCGCAGCAACGTTATTGGTAGCGCCAAGCCGATGAGAAAGTGCTGGAATGCTCTTATGCACGTTCTCCGATATCTGGCCGGCACACCCTATCGAGGCCTCTTTTACCGAAAACGGCTGGATTGTACAGAAAGGTTCTTCCTCCTCTATGGCTTCTCTGGTTCTGATTAGGCGAGCTTCAATATGGCTAGGAAATCTATTGGAGCATCAGTCTTTCTATCAGTGAATGGACCAATCATGTGGTTTGTACGCAAACAGAATATATCCATATGAATAATCAAGGCGCTATGGCGTTAACGAGCAATGAGGTGACCAAGCGCTCTGAGCATATCGATACTCGATTCCATCACATCCACGATAGGAGCGATGGGCTTGGTTGCAGTTAAAGGCGTACCGTCGTCTGATAGTTATGGCTGCTGATGGTTTGACTAAGCTATTGAGCAAGGATAGGTTCAAGCAGTTCTTGATGCTCACCCAGATGGATGATAGATCGAGGGGGGACCGATAGATCATAGGAAGATAGAGGAGGTTGTAGGAGAGAAGGAGTAGACCTGATGGTCTATTGATATTGACGCCTTTATATACTACTCCTTTCGATCCTACTTTTCGCCGTGTTTGCTTTCTTTTCCGACCGATCAGCTATGTCTATTATGTCTGGTTAATTGCTTGTTTGAGTCTATATACCGGCGGAACTTGCCTAATCGGTCCGATGATATAGGTCAGTGTGAGCGCACATTTAGATAGACAAGCACTCAAGCACTTGTGTACACGCATATAGACGAGAATATATCAATCTCTTCGTTAAAACTGGGTCTCTCCGTATACGACCTCGCTAGTCGCGGATAATCGACTCCTCCGGACCTCCGGCCCCCGATCCCCATTTCAGGCTTGCTCCGAGTGTCGATCTAGGCGTAGCCTATCACAAATTACCCTATATAACAACCATACTATCTGGACCCTAGTCATTAGCTTGCCTATACTCCATATCCTAAGCCATAATCATGCACACTTATCACCTGCACATTGTATTCAGGCGTTCCTGTATGCTCTGTGCGTCGCTCAGATACCGCGTGTTTTCCCACCAAGGTGATATAATCGCCGGCACCATATCTGCCACGGTGTTCGTACATAGAGAAAACAAGCACTCAGGCACTCATATACGCGTTAATGAGATTCAGTTCTACCTATTAGGGTAATCTAGCTAGGCCTCGTACAGTTCGGGTAATCGACTCCCTCGAATAATCCCCTTGAGCGACCTCCGAATCCCGCTTCACATTCAATGGCAAGCTGCTGAGTCATGTACCCGCTGCCTGCCCATTCTGTGGCGATAAGACACAATTCTCCCCTCAAAAGGCTCTTTGCTCATCCTTCCTTCCTCCTCTTCCATCCCATTTGCAGACTCTCCCCTCCATCTCAAGCAGACTTCCCGTCTCCCGATCACCCATCAGTTAAATTAAAGAGATCTTAATCTCCTCTTCAGCCTTCCTTTTCTATTTTATCCGCTTTTAAGGGCCGTTCACCGGAAAAGGCCGAGTTTATGTCCATCGAAAACTTCAAGACTGTCAGTAAGTCATTTTGCCACCATCTCTCCTTTTCCAGATCCAGGGTATTTCCCACATCCCCACGTGTGAGGACAATGTGACCACATTCCATGGTGTTACAATGTTCGACCATCATGATTAGCATTTCAGGTGGCTTTTGTTCCACCTGGATCTGCGCGACATTTTCTTTTCATTTAGCGGGGTAGATGTGCTGACACATGCCCTCTTTCTCCAGACCTTCGGCGATGCTGACGAAGATACCGGCGAAACTAAACAGTCTCAAAATTATATCCATATACGGATCCAGCGTACGTCTTATATTCCCCTTTCATCTATTGGGCTGGCTTTGTGTTGTCACAATTGCATCCCTCTGAGAACACATCACTGACCGCTTCTTTGAACAGAGTGCAATGGTCGTAAGACCCTAACTACAGTCCAGGGTCTTCACAGTGCATTCGATCAGAAGAAGATATTGAAGGTGTTCAAGAAGGATTTCGGTATGTTTTCAACATTGGCACCCTAGCACACACACACCCTAGCACACCATGCCATATACAAAAGCTAACGCCACGCCAGCTTGCAATGGCACCATCGTCGAAGACACTACAATGGGCTCTGTGATTCAGTTGCAGGGAGACCAGCGGAAAGCTGTTCAGGAGTTCTTGATTGACAAGGAAGAAGGTCTTGAGCTAGATGCTGAGACTATTAAGGTCCATGGGTTCTAGACGAATCGTCGCGCCCCGTTCCGGTCCCTTCTCCCGGATCTACGCTCAGATGAGTGTGAGATAAAGAGTACAATATTTGCTCTGTCCACTGTCTGGATCTTGCGTTGCCCAAGGGCTTCTACATCATTCAGTGTCACGAGCCCAAACTAGTGTGACGGCTTTGTTAGGGGTTGAACTCAAGTTGTCTTAACCTAAAGCTACCCTTTATTATACATAGTAAAGTAGAATCAGTGTAATGAGACATCTATATAGGTATCGCAATCCTCATGCAGACTTTCCCATGCAGTATGTGTATATACCCAATATATCTACAGAATTGCATGCAAAACAGGTAGCAGCTGTAAACAATCACAATTCAAGTAATAATGCTCAAAAAGTACATCCTTCATAGTTGCACGATGGATATACATATGTAAATGTTTTCTGCGGAAATCTTGAGACTTGCCCTTTCCGAGACTTGCCCTTTCCGTTTCTGGTCCGACTTCTCGCCGCTTTTGGCTCCCGGAGCCTGCCCGGAGCAAGGTGATGCATGCCCGGAGCGCTCAGGGAACCGCGCCGGAGTGATCCCGGAGCAATACGGGAGCATACCTGATCGCTCAGGCCATACAATGGATAACACCAAGTCACCAACTTTTCCTTACATCAAACACTTACTCCATCCCATGCCTACAAGCATCTCCTCGCTCCTCAAAACTTCCCACGAACTAGACCTCTGGAGAGCTCGCCCACAGGTCGGGCCCGCCAGGAGTAGTAGTAGTAGTAGTAGTAGTAGTAGTAGTAGTAGTAGTAGTAGTAGTAGTAGTAGTAGTTGCTAGTTAACGTCGGTGAGAGATCCCGGTAACGGAATATACGACGGGCAGAGCGGAAATCAGACTGATACTTAAGGAACGTGTCGTGATTTTGGTGGTCAAGTCCTTGGCTACGTGTGGCCTTGGACGCCTTGGCTGGACAAAATAATCAGCAGGGCTATAAAACTGGGGAGATAGGGAGGTTATATGGTCAATTTTATTTGCTACTCCCGCTCTGATTCTGTGAACTTGAAGACAGTCTTTAAACCCATCCTGTTCAGCCAGAGTTGTTAAATTATGATGCAGTGAAGAGAATGTCAGTCCTTTTATTTCATCAGGTCCCTGCGTCATTACCTTGTGGAAAAAAGGAAGTGACTGTGTGTGATATGTCCACTCAAGCATGAAGGATTCTCTCCCTGGTGGAGATCATGTTGACAACAGTTCATCAACAGAGGAAATTCCTTTAAATGCACCATCTGCAATTCCATGGACAATCACCCAGAAGACAAAATTCATCCCTAGTACAGGATGCTCCTGGAACCAATTCTTTGGTCTAAAAGTCATTCAGTCAGCCGCATAACCATAATATCTTGCACCTTGTAAAACCTACAACTTGACATTGTCTTGATAACGCCATCCTTTCAGAAATTCAGGATCTATTATTACCCATTGTTTGATTGAGCCATTATTGCTCCATTTCATGTTGAAAGTAAGGTGCTGGGTAGTAGGACAGCACTGTTAGTGTATGCATCACTAAGAGGTAACAGACTGAACCCTACCCTATAATAAAGACACTCATTTGTCTTGCAATATGAGCTTGATTCAATAACTGCACCTGCCTGCACCCCTGAGCCAGTGAACAGAGAGAGTGCAGAGCTAGTCTGAACTCTTGCTTGTTTATGTTTATAATCATGGTCATCATCCCTGAACAGATGGTGAAGAAGGTAATCAATATCTTTAGCTGTCATGGGGGCTGTGACGGCTCAACGACCAGGCAAACAGTGCCAAAATGCCAAAAGATGCCATACAAGCAATATGGACAAACAAGGGCTCAAGCCGCATCGCACAAAGGCTTATATAGAGACTGTACTCGCCAGATAGATTTCCTCTCCTTTTTCCTTCCCAGATTTGATATTCTCGTTGATGGCTACAATAGTCAAGATAGGAATTCAGTTCGTTATTATCTTCTATTCCGAGCCCGTGACACCTTGTGGAGTTAAGAAAGATGTTCTGAATGTATAATTACATAATGCCACCAACCTCTTATAAAGATGGAGTCTGCTGACACAACTTCAGTGGATACAGACTGAACTTACATGAAAATATGGACTGCCTACCAAACCAAGAGAGAGGGCCCCTGTCACGGGCTCAGAATAGCTCCCACTAGGCCTTGAAATGGTGCGGTTCCGGTTCCAAGGTCTGGAACCGTGAACTGCCAAGAGAACCACTAAAAGATCCGCCAAGAGGTATAAGGTGTATTGTTATTATTATTATTTAATCAAGTTTATTGTTCATACCGAGCCCTAGAGCTATGACAGACCACGATTCATGGACTCGAGGCCAGCAGCTATTCTAGTCTCTTGTCCCTATGAGTTCCTGAGGCAACACCCCCGTTCTATAATCTTTCTGATCCTTTTCCTCGCCCCAGACCGCCTGTATGCGCAGGGCTTTCGAGCAGAGTGCTCTCCTTGTGTTTCAGAGCAGGGTGAGTGTGGCCTGAGCTGCGATTCAGCTTAGGCTACCCTCCCCGCTATCCTTCTCCTCGCCTACTTGCCTCCTCCAATGCTTCCGGCCCCCACTCCTCGTCTTTCTGGGCCCTTTCCACTGCCCGTTGTAGATATCTCTGAGGTAGGGCTACGCTGGTGTTGGCCAAGAATTGTAGCAATGCCCTAGTCGCTTTGGGCTCCCCTAGAAGTCGTCCTTGTGGATATTCTTCGGCAGTAGTGGGTCTCATAACTACGTCTGTCTCCAGGTCCTTGTAGAGCCTGTTTCGTTGGTGTCGGCATTGCCGGCATTCGAAGAGAAGATGGTGTATTGTCTCCCTTGACAAGCCGCATCCTTGACAGGTTGCATGCTCCCGGGTCTGGATCCGATGTAGGTGTGCCCCAATGGCCGCATGCCCTGACTTCATTTGGAAATAGCGGCTTGCCAGGTGCTTGGGAGCCACTGCAGCTGCAGGGTCAAGCCGCCAGTTCTTCTGTGGCCTGTATATTCGTTGACCTGTTGGGATCGCTGGCCGAGCTCCTTAGCGAGCTATCTCTGCTTCTGTGTTGTAATGGCCTCCGTCCGGGTTCTCTGGACGAAAGCCAGAAAGATCTCTTTTGGACCCCTTCCTGGAGGCTTACCAGCTGCCTGCTTTGCTGCCTGGTCAGCTCTCTCGTTTCCTTCTACCCCTGCGTGTCCTGGAACCCACTGGATGATGGGTTGGTGACCTTGGGTGTGTAGTCTCTTGGCTATAACATGTGCTTGGATTGCCAGTGCTTGACCTGGCCCGGTATAAGGTGTATAAGTAAGGGTTTATAAGCACAATATTGTTAGGGTTGTTTATGATTGTTTATACCTGGAAAATCTATTGGCGGCTCCATTTCAAGGTCTATGTCCGACTCGCATCGCCCGTCAAGGCTCTCAGCATGGAAACAGCCTAACCACTTTATGAAACAAATAAGTTCATCACAGGCTTTGACGAGGCTCCAAATTCGTCGTGATGCAATAGGTCACTGTAATTAGATAGAGAAGGCTTCCAGCGAGCACTCTGGATGAGAGCGCGCCTCCAGCTCTCAGGACGACGAATTCTCACCTTCTCGTGGTGTCCAGTGTCAGTACTCATCGTTCGATGAGGAAACCAAGAAGAATTCCCATGTGGTGGTGGTTGTGTGGACGTGTTGTGAAGTGGTCCCCCAACGCGCCCGCGCGACCGCACAGAATGGTTGATGATAACAAGGAATAGCTAAGGTTTCTGCTCGCCTTATCTCGCTATGATTGTTGAATCTGAATTACAGCCTGTTGGTCGTATCCCAGACTAGGCGCGTCGATGGCGCGTCTACCACGCCTTGACATACGCCTGCAAGAGGAGGAAGATGGCGATAATTCCCCTGGCCTTATCTCGCTACCCGATGACCTTGCCTGCGATATATTCGACAACTTAACTCGTACCGATTTGCCCTCCGAGATATATGCTGGCATCATACTGCCTACCTGCCGACAACCAGCCGCGCCGCTATGCCTGCGACTACAGACAACTACAGACAATAAGTCGTGCCGATATGCCTGCGATTGATATCGTTTGCTGCTTCGCTCGTCCGCTGCTTCTAGCAGCACGATGCCCAAAGCCTTGATCCGCACCGGCACCGTCCGGTCGCCATACGCACTCGAACACAAGGAGGTCAGCGCTGCTGACCAAAGGCCTAGGCCTGGTGGGCTGTTAGGCGAGGAAAAAGGGAGAGCACAGATCAGCGTTGAGCTGATTATTGTGAGCCTGAACGTCAAGGGATGGGGATATGTTCCAGAATATGATGATGCGGCTAGGGTGAGCTAGCCTAACACAAGGAGGGTATGGAAAATTACAGGCCTCTATAGCCACAGTTATCGTAGCGCTATAGGAATATTTCTGACTCTGTCCATTCCCTGTCCACTTGTTGGAGAGACTCCAATCTCGTCTTGCAGGGATACAATCACGTCTCGCGCTCGCATTTCTAATCACCCCACGCCAGTCGGCTTCAGAGGCTCCTGGAAGAAAGAAAAAAAAAAAAAAAAAAAAAAAAAAAAAAAAAAAAAAAGCCATTTCCATTGCACAAGGACATAGATCAGGCCAGACAGATTGCTATGATGACACCATCTTAACGCCGCATAGCGTTACCGCAATACTCCAACAGGATCAATACTAGCATCAGTTGATAAAACGGGCGTCGTTCCAGGTTCTGACTCTCACGCTTGCAGACCATTACCACGCGTACCGAGACCGAACAACATGACGCACCCGCAGATTCGCCGAGTCGCAGTCATTGGCGCTGGGATTAGTGGTGTCGTGTCAGCAGCGCATTTGCTGCAGGCTGGGTTGGAGGTGACTGTGTTTGAGAGGAGTCATGCAACCGGGGGTGTTTGGTATGTCATCCTTACTCAGGATAGATCTTCATCAGTATTGACCTTATAGGCTGTATGATGAGCGCTCCGCACCAGAGCCATCGTATACCTCGTTGAAACCGCTCGAGTCGGAAGTGCATTTCGATACGGACAAGAAGCGCAATGTGGCTCTTAATCATGCGCCGCCGGGGTATGGACTTCGTTGAGCCGTATAAGAACTTGAGCTGACACTGTTAGACCGTGCTACGTTGGGCTCAAGAATAATGTGCCTACCCCCTTGATGCGCGTCAAGCTCAATGCCTGGCCAGAGGGAACACCCGACTTCGTCAGCCACTCCGTAATGAAAGAGTATATACAGGATACATCGAATAAGGCGGGAGTTCACGATATTACCATCTATGGCGCACGAGTCAAGAAAATTGCGAAGCAGGGCAGGAATTGGGAAGTTGCCTGGTCTAGATTGGAGAAGGAGACTCAAGGCGTCAAGGAAGTAGAGCAAATATGGGTGAGTGTGACCGCACATCGAGTTTGATAAATCCTAACGAGCGTTAGGATTTCGACGCTGTGGTAGTTGCCTCTGGCCATTACCACACACCTCGCGTCCCAGATACTCCAGGCCTCGCTGAAGCAAAGGCTCGTTGGCCGGAGCGCATTTTTCATTCAAAAAGATACAGAAAACCAGAGGGATACGAGAAAAAAGTAAACATCTGCAGCAAACCACTGGACAAATTAAGTTAATAATCATTAGAATGTCCTCTTAATCGGCGGCGCCGTCTCTGCTATCGACATCGCGAAAGAAATCAGCACCCAAGCAGAAACGGTCTACCAGAGCACGCGAAACGGCAAATTCGATATTTCAGCCAGCATCCTCCCCGAAAACGGCGTCCGGATTAGCGAGATAGCACGTTACGAAATTCTAGACAATAGTGATGTCCCCAACGACAAACCGCTTCCGTTGAAAGTGCACCTGAAATCCGACCAGGAGCTCTGCGGATTTGACCAGGTTATCATCTGCACTGGGTACCAGTTCACCCTCCCCTTTCTACCAAGTTACCACGATGACAGGCTCACGTCGGGAGAAGTGAATGAGACAATTCTAGTAACAGACGGGACGCAGGCGCACAACCTGCACAAGGACATCTTCTACATCCCAGATCCAACCCTTGCGTTTATAGGCGTGCCCTTCTACACCGCCACATTTACGCTCTTCGAGTTCCAGGCTATAACCGCAGCAAACGTCCTCTCTGGCATCGCTAGCCTCCCCTCAGAGAGCGCCATGAGACAAGAATACAACGAGCGAGTAAACAGAAAAGGACATGGGAAGCAATTCCACTCGCTCAAGGACGTGGAGGAGGACTACGTCAACGACCTCCTAAACTGGATAAATGGGCCTAGAGCAGAAAAGGGTCTCGGTCCTATTGAGGGACATACTGAAACATGGCACGAGGCGAAGCAAGCACAGCGAGAACGTCTGAAGACGTTTTTCAAGGACAGCCGGCGAGACAGTGGCGTCGGAGGACTTCCTGAGCTACAGACGTGCAGCACATAATTCAAGAATAATCAGGATAGAGTAATAGATGATCAATTCACGCGGTTCGGGAATCAGCGTTAGAAGTTTAGGTATTCGGGGATAGAGCTTTCTTGAGGGTAGCCTCCAGGCGCACTCACCAGCAATGTACCGGGTACCATATGTGGTCCAATAGACAATAACAATTCCAAAGACAATGCAGAACTCCTTGAGCACAAGTAGGGCACCTTTAATACTTGGGTGGACTAATCTCTGAAATATATAAGGGAGCGACCATGAATAGCATAACTACTAATTCTAATAACGTAATCTATTATAACCTTCTTTATTGCAATTGCTGTACCGTGCTGGTCGCTGTGATCTTGATGATGATGGCTCTTCTTGCCTCTCAGGCTCTCCCGTTCTCTCAGTCTTTGCAACCCTTTATTACCAGTCAAACTCCCTCCATCTTGAATAAAGGCTCGTGTCATCTTCTTCTTATCGCCTTGGAATCTGCTAGTCGTGGACATACCTTTTGGATCCTGCTTCACCCGTGATGATTGCAGCCGCCATAATAGTTTCGCTGACACTGTCTGTTAAAGGCCTCAGAATGATAACAGCAGCCATCCAGGACAGTCAAAACAGCCGGGCGATTTGCCATCCAACGCGAAGAAAGAAAATGACAAAGAAGAGCAAGTACCGGCCAGCAATCACATCAAGGACCAAAATCCCACTGTCATTGGGGCAGAGTCTGTGAAAGCCCAAGACACCAAGCAACAACATCGGGTATCCCTACAGTCAGAAACTCATCTGACAACAAAAGAGCAATTGGAAAACGAGGTTCGCGGTATCTATGCTAGCTTGGCCATGGTGGAGGAGAGATGTATTGGCTACCAGCAATCAGAGTTACCGAGCATGTTATCAAAAGATCAATGGCAGGCACTGACTTCCTTGCACTGTCTTCTGCTCCATAAGCATAATGACTTCTTTCTTGCCTCGCAACACCCATCTGCAAGTGTTGCTTTGAAAAGGTTGTCTGAGAAGTACGCCATGCCAGCCCGGATGTGGCGCCACGGCATCCATTCCTTTCTTGAATTGTTGCGGCATCATCTTTCAGATTCATCAGAACATATTCTCACGATTCCTTCATCTGGCCTACACAATGATGACTCTGCTCCTGGAAAGCGTCCCTGCCTTTGAGAATATATGGATTGAATGCCTTGGTGATCTGGCCCGCTAAAGTATGGCTGCTCATGGATATCTCTTCACACAACGCCCTATTTCCGATCTCAAGGCGCCTGTGCAAGAATATCTACCCCATCTGAAAGAATAAATCAACCAACTCAGTGTGGAGTTCAAAACTTATGGAACCTATATGGCACTGTGCAATTTTGCCGCCATCTTCCAATATGGGTCTATACATGCGGTGTTACCTTCCAAATTTGAAGAGGACTTTCCGCAGCGGCAGCAGCAAGGAGAGGGAGAACGTGAAGGAGAGCCTTCAAAACTGATCTACAATGGCTCTTGTCTTGCCTTTGAAACTTTCTCTGTCATCCTGGATCAGATTGGCAACGAGCACGTCTATCCAGCCGTGCATGTCTATCTGGCATTTATCTGGTGCATAGCACTGAATGACACCATGGAGTATGTCGATCTAGTCGTTCCATGGAGCAAGATCGCCACTTTTCTCAACAGAATGATCTGCAGCGACACTGATTTCAGTGTTATTGAATGCGACGAATTTCCTGTTGCGGATGACAGGAAGAATATGCCAGAGGATTTTCTCATCCGTGGCCAGGTCTGGAGCCAGCGTTATTTCCCAGTCGACTTCTTCAAAGATGCCATGACAGAGGATGATGGACGCTCGATTGAGGTGCCTTCCTTCAGAGCTTCCAGGATGTATCGGTGTAGTAGCACTCTTGCAAGTATTAAAATTTACTGAGGTTTGCTTGAGCTACATGGGCTACAAGCTATTTTAGCGGTTGATATTTCCATGTGCAATGCTAACTGTGATTTCTAACATATAGTTATGCACCATGAGGAGTAGTCACAAAATTCAGTTTTGGGCATCACTAGATGTCTTCTCCTTTGCTCTGGTCCAGGAGACTGCTCATCATTATCAGTTTGAGGCGGAAAAGCATGTTTGCTCCTTTCAGTGTCGAATGCTGAAGGCGAGCTGGAGTTGAAGCATTGTAGCTATCATTCCAAAGAATCTAGATCCTACAAAGTTACTTGCCAATTGTCTTGGCACGGTACATCACCTCGTTCGTCCATAACCGTGCCAAGCGTACTAACACCACTAGTACCTTGGTTGGTGTGCCCTAGTAAGCAAAAAACTTAGAAGTTAGGTATCCTAGTATGACTTCCGTACAAAAGATACATTAGATCCAAATTCCAGTATTCGGTCTCCGCTCAGAGGGGGCGGTGTCCGCCCTCGAAATGCCGTGTCCGAGTCGGGAGCCCGCCAAGCCACCATAATGAAAGAAGTACTCTGTACGTGTAAAAAGCTAAAAAGCACAGAGTGCTCCGTATGTGATATAGCAACACTTCACGGTCTAAATCCTGCAAACAACCTTGAAAGGCCTACTAGATAAGGTTGTCAGCGCACAACACAATCTCCACATTTTATTATATCATGCGTGAACGGCGATCAATAATTCAAAACCATAACCAACTGATTGGAAGAAATGAAAGACTACATACATACATAGTCGGTCTAGTCCCGGCATGAAGAATTCGCGTACGTCGCTTAATTCCTCCGCACCCGACTCCACATTTATTACCCCAACGTTTTGCGGAGGTACTAATGCATATATTCCCCAGGGCTGCATTTAGTCTCTTTTCACTTGGTTAGATAATTCAACATTTACCAGGGTTATCTAAATATAGCCGACATGGCAAGTGGCGACAAACGACGAAAGAATGCTCTCAGTTGCAATGGCTGCAGACAACGGAAGGTGAAGGTACAGACCGGAAGACTCCCTCCGTTTACCTACATGCTGAGCTAAAATAGTGCGAAAAACCATCTTTCGGTCCTTGTCAGCGATGTAGCAGGCTGGGCAAGCAATGCCAACTAGAAGGCTCTATCTCGCGACCTTACTATCACACTTCAAAGGAACGATACGAGCTTCTGGTGTCTGTCGTTCGCCATTTCGTTCCTTCGGCTTCTTTCGAAACCGAAGACCTGCGGCAACTATTAGACACCCTGAAAGCTCCAGCGGAAGGCTCTCCTGCTCGTTCACCACCTTCTGTTGTGGACACCCCAAGTGGTGGACCGGGCCCGTGGCTGTCGGAGACTATCACACAAATAAACACTCCTCCAGCCTCCTCAACTTCTACCTATCCTGCCAGTCCAGAATGTGCGATCGAAGATTTGGAGAGCACATTGATGGTGGATGCTATGAATATTCCTCGTGAGTGCATCATCTATTCCCCCCCTGTCCCTGACGTGTGATAATTTACAGACACAGACCCAAACTAACTTGTGTGTGGACTTACAGGATTCAGTGGCTCATCCAGCTGCACCACCCTCAACGCCAAGATAGTCTCACATATGTCCAAAGATACTGGCGGTCTGTCACCATTTGCAGAGAATGAGTCTCCGCCGTTGTTTGATGGACAAGTGATCTCTTATCGAAATGCAGACTATCTCCCCGATAGAAAGGCGCTTGATCAAGCAGCCGTGAGATTTTTTTGCAGAGATCAACAGTGTCATATATATCCTTGATCAGGATAGATTCTACCATTGGTTTGATGACGTATATGGTGGGAAGGGGGTGCGTGCATCCGTGCTGGTCATATTGTATCTGGTCATGGCCCTCTGTGGCGATGAAGAGCCCAGTTTTCAAATTTCTCGATCCTGCATGGATGATGTGATAGATGAATCGAGCTTGGAGAGTGTGCGGGCAATTATGTTGATGGTACGATTGATGCCATTCCATGTCGATATCCTGTTCCCCCTTACCAATGCTGACCTGTTATTATCAGAGCTTGTACCGCCAAAGAGAGAATGAGCGGAGTGTTGCCTGGGCTATGCTGGGTCTGGCAATCCGAATCTCAATGTCGCTTGGTCTTCACCAAAATATAGGCTATGTGCACGACACTTCCATATATGGATCACAAGTTAAGCGGCGCCTGTGGTGGTCCCTCTGCGAATTTGACAACTGGAGTTCTTGCATGCTGGGACAAACTTCTGGCCTTGGTTGCTCGGATAATGCCGTTTCTCTTCCTTCGCAGGTCAGAAATCTCTATCTTCTATAAATTCTCATGACGACTAACTGTAGCAGGAATTCAATACTACACCCTACATCCCGCCTGGATACGCCACTAGCTCAGCATCTCTCGGTATTCTGATTGGCCAAATATCCCAACAGGTGTATATCCAAAACGGAAATTTGAGAAGCAAAGAACAGTTGACTAGTGAGCTTATCCAGAAGGTCGAAACGTGGAACAAAGAACTGTCCGATCACCTTCGTCCAAATTCGGCATTCCCCTCCTGCTTTGCACGCGCCACGTTATATTTAAACCTCAAATACAATTACGCCCGCATGCTTATCGGTAGGCCTTATATGGCCCATTCGATACTTTGCAGCAACAGCCATGATGCTGTGTTCAAATCCCGAGCGGAGACGTGTAAAGCTGCAAACCGTGACTCGATTGAGATTTTGATGGAATTCTATCGCCGAGGTCTCTTGTCGACGTCTCTTTGGTTCGATACATACTTCATCTTGGCAACAGCAATAGTTCTATTTCTCCGTGCTGTCGAAACACCGAGTGTGCAGAACGAGTTAAAATCATTTCTGCCTGTTTTAAAAATGTGCGATCGAAGCCAGATTGGAAAATACGCTACTGGAAGTTTCGAAAGGTTTCTCTATAATTTGGAGAACGGTATAAAGGAAAGGCGTACTATCAATGTCGCAGATCCGTTTTCTCAGTCATCCAACCTTGGTCATGAGAGTTATAGTTGTCATGGAATAAATTTCAATGACCTGGGAGATCTCAACGCCCTTGGGTCTGAGTGCTTCGGCTTTGGAGAGGAATTTGATATGGACTTATGTGGAGCTTGGAACACCTTGGAGTTAGGGTTGTAATTGTATAATAGCTTTTGTGTTTTAAATGCAATGCATGTTACAAATATTGTATTCAGCTTTGATCCTCTAGATAGCGTTGCAGCATGCTTTAGGTACGTGCCGATATCAGAGATAATGCAGTAGCCGCAAAGGTTCTCCAATGTAGCCATCCCCAAGCACACCTCAGGCTTCATAGTCGATCACAAGCTTCCCGGCAACCTGCCCCCTGCGAAATCGATCCACCGCTTCAGGGAATTTTTCAAAAGGCAACACCTCACAGACCTCTCGCACCAAACCCCTTTGAACAAGTTGCAACACAGCCTCTGTATCCTCCATTGTACCCACCAATGTTCCTTTGATTGACAGATTCTTCAAGATCATCATAGTGGGGTTCACATTCATGATGTGACCAGACGATGCTGCAGGTAGTCCAATGCACATAACAACTCCCCCAATTCTAGCACCGATATAATCGATAGCCGTTGGATATGCAGGAGATGCTGTAACAAATACCCCGTGGGATCCAATGCCTCCAGTGAGACGAACAACCTCTGCAACGGTATCCGGGAACTCCTTGAAATCAACAAAGGCCTCTGCGCCCATTTTCAATGATAAATCACGCTTTTCACTTCCTGTGTCAACAACAATGGGCCGTAGCCCAAAGGCTTTCGCTATCTGAACTGCCTGAATCCCAACTCCACCACCTCCACCGATGATCGTGGCCCACGAGCCAACGGCGAGTTCAGATTCTCTGATGGAACAATATGCCGTAGCCGCGCTGCACATAGCGGGGGCGGCAACGTGATCCGGAACTCCCTTTGGAATCACCGTAGTGTATCGTGCCGGGGAAACAATATAGTGTTGGAAGGTTCCTAGGATGCGCAATGAGAAAGCGAAAAAAACCTCAGAATCTTTCAAAAGCTGTCTTACCGGTGGCACCCACCCCAGTGAGCACCTTCTTTTGGCAATGAACTTCCTTGCCTCCCCAACAAAGACTGCAAGATCCGCATGTGTACCAAATTGGCTTGACGCCGGCACGATCCCCAACTTGGAATGTCTTCACGTTTTCACCTAGCTTAACAACCACACCCGACCCTTCGTGGCCAGCAGAGCATATGCCCGATGCCGACATCTTTTTACCGCCGGTGTCATTTAACATGTAGTGGATGTCTGAATAGCATATACCGGTGGCATTGAGTTTGATCAGAACTTCATCGGGACCTGAAAGTTGTGAGATTATACCATCTCAAGGCCAGGTTATTATTGGATTGTATTACCTGGGACCGGAACCTTCACCATTTGAGTCTTTATGGTAAAGTTCGGACCTTCGTTGACAACAATGGCAGCCCGACACTCCTCCGGTATTACATAGCTATTAGTCATTCTGATGATCTGGATAGTAAATAGTGTGGCGGAGCGAGATGGTAATTAGTGTAATTAAGACAACGACAAGGATACTATAACAACGGGTATATGACCCCCTTATATAACTCCCACGGAGTAACTAGCCCAAGGCGTATAAAGTGATAACGCGGTGTCCGGACCGATCTCCGTCATGTATCTACTTCGGAATCCGCTCGAATATGGGCTGATCCGGGCAATAAAAACATGGCGGCTAGATTGGCCCTGTTATGACTTTTGATAGACAGTCACCTATGGATGCTCATATTGAACACCATGGACTCTTTCTTCTGCTAGTGTTTGTTGCCATCAAATTTCAATCGAAAAGAAAATTCACTTTCTCCCAATGAGAGGGGTTGGAAGTGTGGAGCTTGAGTGATATGTTCATTCGAACATGGCATCTCCGACCAATCTTTGCAGGAGTCAAGAATATTATACCCAAGACCTGCCTGTTTGTACCTTGTGCCGATACGGCAAACCTTTGGGGTGTCTGAGCCATTTTAAATAAAGCGTTTTTATGCCTTAGTATTTACTAGCTTTCTGCATGTCGTTTACCTTTGACACTTGTTTTGTGGTTGGAGCTAAATGTTGACATATATTGGTTGGAACTAACGATGGATTATTGGTAGAATGGGAGGCTGCTCGGAGCCATTGATCTAGCCAAGGACGGTACATGGGAGGACTTAGATTATCAAAAACAAGCATGGTGGAGCTCAATAACGTAACATTCATAGAACATAGGATACTGTATTTCAAAAAGCAATACTCAAACTATAATCACACAATTGATAGACAAGGACAAGAGGTAGTCTGCTGCAAGATTCCATGGACTCAACATTCGTAAGCATCCTTCCGTAGTTCATGCCCCTCGAGATACTGTTCTTCCTTAGAGTACTGGGAAGGTGACTTCCTTGGTGCCGAATTCCTGGCGAATCTTCTCGGTGACACCAGACATGTCACAGAGGTCAATTGCGTTATCCAGCTCGGTCGCCGACACCCAGCTTCCATGAATTCCATTTCGAAGACGGAATGGAAGCTCGATCACTGCAACGGGACCATCGGTAATCTTCTGTGCGTCCAAAATCAAGATGCAAGAAAGGCCGGTATCCCGTCTGCTCGCGAGAGTGATGAGGTATCCATCAGCCTCGGGCGCTATAGTGCCATTAGTTAGCAGTGTACCTTGTGAGTATTAAATAGGGTAGAAACACATACATTCCGGCTTGCGCGGGATAAATGCCACCTCGTGAATAGCGGTATGGTCTCCAGCAGACCAATGGATCAGTTCCCCAGTACCCACATTGCATTTCGCAATGGCATTGTAGATACCACCGACGGGACCATTGCCCTTGGTAGGATCATGCATGGCATAGAAGACGGTGTTGTAAGGCTTGCCGACATAACGGTCATCAACCTTTGGCATCTCACCGTCGGCATCAACCAATACAACAGGCTCGACATGGAAGTCGGTGGCCTTTGGGTCGAATTTCCATCGCACGTACTGACTAACATTTCCGCTAGCAGGAGGTTTGCCACTCGCTGCCTTCATTGGGTCTTGACCGCGTGGGGGGGAAGAACCAGAACTAAAGCAAAGTCAGTCAGTCGTTGAGATGAAGTAGTTTAAGACAATAGACTTGATCGAACCTTGTTGAAGTTGGTAAGTGGCGCGTCCAAATAAACACAACCATCCTCGCCATCGAATGCATTTCCGGTGTGTCCGTAGAATGCGTTCTTGTAAGTGAACCATCTGATGTCTTCCGGCTTGGGATTGCGACGGGGCAAAATTCCAAAGGTCAATGGCTTCTCCTCGGCCCAAGCAAAGTGCTTGGATCCTTTCTTGATCTCATCGAGGGGCTGGGTCTTAAGAGGGGGGACAATGAATATCACCCAATTGTCGGTGGCTGCCATATCATGCATCATCCCAACATAGAGAGCGTTGAACCAGCATTCTTCCAACTTCTTGCCCTCTTTGCTGAAAAGATAGTAAGCAACGTCGGTTGTGCCATCTCCCTTAGCCTCATATCCCATAGTCAACATCTCCCCGTTGGTAGGGTCAATCTTTGGGTGGGCAGTAAAGGTCGGCGCTGTGTATTGCCCGTTGAAGGTATACGGTCCTGCTATCACTTAGTCAAGAGGCAAAAAATGTTGGCCTAAACTTTTTAGGCCTACCTTTAGTCTCCAAAGTGTGCGGGTCCATCGCATAGGGGGGAGAGTCTTCCTTCAAAGCCAGGAGTTGCTTCTCAAAGTAGATGATGTGCGTGTTCGCGGTCGAGTGAATCTCGTGCTTAACGCGAGGGTCATCGGTGTAGCGGTTGCGGTACTTTCCGAAGACTGCTTGGCGGGCAGCTCGTTCGATCACAAACTTGGAGGTCCGGACAAACTTCTGCTTGAAGTCGGCATGTCCATCCTTGATGCGGATTGCATCGATGGCACCATCACCGTTGATGAAGACGTCGTCATGATATTTCGGTGCCCAAAGAGCGTCCGGCATGCAACGATAGTAAGTACCCTGGACTTCCGTCGGGATTGTTCCGCGGACGATGCAGTTGTACACCTCGCCTTCGAATCGGCAGGGCGCCTCTGATCCCTCATAGTACGGAGTCTTGGGATAAGCAGCTTCCGGCTGGGGCGCAAGCTTCTCGGTAATTGCGGCGATATCAGTCATCTTGGTTGAAAGCCACTTGGCACAGATAAAAGATGTTGTGTGTGGTCAAGAGTAATTATGAAGAATCGGATGAGTCGTGGGGAAAGAGGACTTCACGTGTCTATATAAACAATACGTGCGAACCCGGGGCCCGCGCAAGTGAGGTCAATTGCCACATCGTACCACCACGTCCATTCTGTTCATGACATCCCATAGGTTGCGGAAACCATCAATCAGTTTCAAACAAATCAAGGGAAGTATATCGACAGCGATGACCGAGGTGGGGTGGGGATGAGTTCGATCGTTGGACGCGGACACCGCATCAATCTCTTTCCGCAAGTCGGACACCGAGCTTCATCTTCCATCTTTTGAATTGGCACATATTACATATTCGTGTTAATCCCAGAAGTATATTCGCTTCAAAATATTTGCTGTTGACTTTACCGGTATTCTCACCATTTTACATATCTTGTTCTTCAATCATGGATTCACGAGACTATGCATTCAAAGCATTCGGCGATGGAGACCACATCTACGCTACAGCCCATTGGTCCAAGTCAAAAGCCGATGCGCCACTCGGTATAGCTCTTGCCTTTCATGGTGGTGGTTTCGTCGTCGGTTCTAGGAAAATGCTACCTATGGTGCAAATAGAATACCTGGCCAACGCTGGATTCGTTGTTGTTTCGGCTGACTATCGACTATGCCCCAGGTCTCCTTGTACGACGGGCCCATCCAAGATGCGAAGGATGTCTACGCATGGTGCAAAGATTGTCTTCCAGGGCTGCTCAAAAATGACGCGAGCCTTGACGTGGATCCTTCCCGCACCGTCGTATTCGGCCATTCAGCCGGCGGTTGCTTGGCTTTACATACGGTATAGTTTATTGGTCTTGTTGGCATGAATTACGATAAGTTTACTAACTAGTCATCATTTACGTTTAGGGTGCTCTCCAAGATCCCCCACGTGCGATTCTCGATTTCTATGGTGTCAAGTGCACAACAGATCCTTTCTGGTTTTTGCCTTTACCGGCTCTTGTGATGATCCCGGCACTTAACGAGGCATTCATCAACCAGGTTTACAAGGAACCAGTGTCCTCCAACACAATGCTCTCCCTGGAAAGTGCGACTAAGACCAGTGATCAGCCAAAAACGAAAGGCTTACCTCGTCCTGACCTTTCGGTACCGAGAAACGCATGGCTTTTCGTTACTTTGAAGGAAGGCACACAGCTTCCGGCCATCGTCCAGGATGGAGATTACAAGCGTATTGATCCCGTCAACTCCTTCTCGGACAAGTTCCCGCCGACGTTTTTCATTCACGGCGATGCAGATGGTATGATCATCCCTAAGTTCAGTATCGACGCCAAGAAGAAGCTTCAAAGCCTCGGCGTTGAGACTGGGATTTTGCTACCTGAGGGAAAGTCTCACGGCTTTGATGTTGGCGTCGAGGTCGATGAACTGGACTTTGTCAGTATTCGTGCCGGTCTTGATTTCTTGATCAAACACGCAAAGCGCTAGTCGTTCAGCTTTTTAAATATTCCACAATAGTTACCAAGCTTAGATTGACTTTTCCAGCAACAATAATAAGATCACACGTGGTAAGTAGACTTTCATTTGATAGCAAAATCTAGCATTAAATCTCAATTGGCAGCTTGAACAGACGAATCGCATTCTCCCGGCCCACCAGCTCCTTGTGATTGTCTTTCAATCCCACCGTCCGCCACCATTCCTGACCTTCCTTGACCTGATCATATGGTGTATCTATATTCTGGTTAGGATGTTTTCAGGGAGAACCTCTTGAGTAAGTTACGCACCTATCGAGTACAAACATCTCTCGACTCCAAGATCCTCGATACAGAATTTCAATCCAGGAGTCGAAAAGTTTCCCGATGTAGTGATAAAGATATTCTTGTGGAAGTAGTAGTTGTAGTCATGCAGTGAAGGCCGAGTGGCCTTTTTGCTGGGCTTGTTGTACCAGTGCGAGGCTCGCCAGAGGTTGAATGGAATGTTTTCGCCGAGGTGCCCGGCAACAACCTTCAAGCGAGGGAAGCGGTCAAACACACCGGACGCACAGAGGGCATAGATGTGGAAAGATAGATCCAAGTGGAATTGGACGCCTGCCCCAAGCAAGTGTAGACGAGATCCATACTTGGTGTTGGGCTGGAGATCGGAAAGTTCCGGATAGCGAGGATGCAAGTAAATTGGCACGTCGAGCTCCTCCGCCATTCTCCAGAAAGGGTCGTAGGCTGGCATATCATAGTAGAGTTGTTTCCCCCCGGTCTTCGTGCTTTGGAAATCGTTTATCAGTCCTCCAAAGAATCCCAATTGCTGAACCGCTCTTTTCAATTCACCGGCTGCCTGGACAGGATCATGCATTGAGACAGCTGCCATCCCGCCAAAGCGAGAGGGTTTCTTGGCAACCTCCCCAGCAAGCCAGTCGTTGAATCCGGTGGCAGTTTGTTCTGACAGCTTCTGGTCCGCGATTCCCTGGCATCCAGGCGCGGTCATTGAGAGCAGCATATACTCTACACCTTCAGCGTCCATAGAGGCCAGTCTTCCATATATGTCCAGCAAGCGCTGCTTGTGGGATTCCACTGCTGCCTTCCCTGCATCTTCTGGAGTCAAGATATGCTGAGACTCACTTAGAATCCAAGTTGTTGCTGGGTCGATCACAGCCTCTTCCACAGCGACGGTACCTTTGAAAGTCATGACGTAAATAGAGCAAGGGCAGTAGTCTTTTAGTCTGGAGAGATAATGCTGAAACGTCGAACAATATATACCAAATCGTCGGCTTTAATGCTCCGAAATACCGAACACCCAGAAGGTTACCCCTGGGTTAGTC
Organism: Aspergillus glaucus CBS 516.65; assembly: GCF_001890805.1. NCBI lineage: Eukaryota > Fungi > Ascomycota > Eurotiomycetes > Eurotiales > Aspergillaceae > Aspergillus > Aspergillus glaucus. Next base: position 142,067 of record NW_019170470.1, on the reverse strand, counting down.
ACGGTATGGCTAACTGTTGCAGGAACCCACAAAGGTGGACTGCGGATGCGGTCCCCGAAATCAGATGCCGATTATCCATCCTTGAAGCCTTTCCTAACGCGAAGCTATCGAGATTTCCCTCATCCCCGCACTGGCTACGGGCGAGGCGGACACCGAGACGATTGAAAATACCTATTGCTCCCATCACTTTACTCAACGATTGGACACAGGCTCTCGCGCCACCGCCGCTGGGTTTCGGTTTTCTTGCTGGGTAGCTCTCACGCGTCTTCTAATTCCGGGTCAGTATAGCAGTGAAAAGCATGGAAAATAACAACACCATTGGTATGAATCTAGGAAAAGGCCAACTAGATAATCTCACCTTGATTGGGTGGATGAGAGCGGGGTGTTGGTGAGACGGGTGGTTGGTGCCGGTGAAGTTCGTAGAGTGCCTGAGTGCGGAATCCGCGTAGTGTGGGAACTGGGTTATTAGCGAAGGACGGAAGCCGCTTGGAGGTGAGAGAAACTTATTTGCCAAAAGCGATGACCGGGTGCCATGTAAGGTTAAGAAGCGTAGGGTTCAGATGAGGGACGTGAGAGGGTATATATCGAAATAGTAGTGATGTACGAAGCGCAGTCGACTAATGGCGTGAATTGAGATAGACGGGGGGCGAGAGGCCCCGGTAGGCGTCGAGATTATAGTTGTGAAAATTCTGCATGGTGTGACAGTGACGGTGGTGGAAAGGAACACCAGTGAGGTGCTGAAAGAAGTTCCCTGCTCGTTGATATTGAGGAAGTTGACCGAGCTACAAAAGGCCCATGACGTGTGGGAGAGAGGTCTAAAGGAGAGGGGCCAAGATGCATAGTAAAATGCCCATGAGAATTAAGAACGCAAACTATGGAAAATCTCAACACCATTATGGCCAGGTGTTTGCTACAGTAGAATAACATGCAAGGCTTTGGGCAAATAGCAAAACAGTTTCGTGATTCCAACAAACTATTCTATCTTGATCAGGACTGACTTCTGTTCTAAAAAGGCGCTAATGCTGTCAAGTAGGCCCTCCCTTCCTACTCCACTGGACTTCCATCCTCCAAAGGATAAGTCATGGCCAGTAACCGGCGACGTACAATTGACACCGACAGTTCCCGCTTGCAGTCCCTTTGCAAACCGCATCGCCCGGTTGATATTCTTCGTAAAGACTGCGGCATAGAGGCCATATTCGGTATCATTGGCTTTTGCAAGTGCCTCTGCCTCGGTATGGAAGATGCTGATGTTCACCACCGGGCCAAAGATCTCTTCCCTCATGATTTTTGCATTCTGTGGCACGCTGGTAAACACTGTAGGCTCCACGAACCCATCCTTTGAAGAACCACCCAAAGTGAGCGTGCCAGAATCTTTACCCGATTCAATGTATCTCCGAACTGCATCAAACTGAACATCATCTGCCATTGGACCATGGTTTGTGGTTGGGTTGAGTGGGTTTCCTTGTTGAATGGAGCCAAAGGCTACATTGAAAAGCCGGAGGAATTTCTCCGCGACAGTATCTTGGACATATATTCGTGAATTTGCCATACAAACCTGACCACTATTCCATTGAATACTGTTTGCAGTCTTGGCCGCTGCTGACTCTAAATCGGCATCGTCGAAGATAACAGCTGGAGACTTTCCGCCTAACTCCAAAATCACACTCTTCATGTTAGACTTCGCTGCAGCAGTCTGAATCTGACTTCCAGCTCGGGTAGAACCAGTAAAGGATATTGCGCGGACATCCATGTGTGAAGATAGGGTTGCACCGCTGATTTGGCCATGCCCGGAAAGTATATTCAGTACCCCGGGAGGAAGGCCCGCTTGGATCGAAAGCTGAGCAAGTTTGAGAGACTATGATGTGTTAATCATGAATATTGGGGTAAGTTCATTATCCGTTCTGGTGTTGAATTTAGTATCTTTTATTGCACCTGTAATTAGATCTGCATGTGCTTTATTTCTGTATAGAAAATAGCTGACGTGGATAATAGTACATATCCTCCTTGGTGCCCACTCTCCCGTTGTTGATTTGTACGATCCACAACTACAATGACGGTCTAAGCGTGGCGAATTCGGCTGCGGATCAATCTCAACTGCCAGGGCTGCTCTTGCAGGACCAGGAGTTATATACCGGCAAATAAAATATTTTCGGAGCCGTGGTGAGGTTATTTGGAACCAGCGAGGCTCCCGCAAGGCCAAGTGAGCGGTGTCCGAGGGAGTGCGGTGTCCGAGTGGGCGGCATAGTTACTCCTAGACTTGGCAGTACGGCAGGCAGTCAATAGCCGCCAGTACGCCAGTACGCCAGTACGCCAGTAGAGATTTTGCCAGCAGTACGGAGTACTACGACTAGTATTAGGCATTTGCGTATCTCATACAATTCAATATACTAATATCGTACCAATTCTCTATTTAACTAAGCCGACATGCTTAGTACTGTGCTCACTTATATAGGTAATTCAGTGCTGTCACATAACCCCCCGCTAATACCTAGGGGTCGCTCCCATTGGGGACCTAGAGTATCCGGCCCGGGCCGCGCCGCCCCACTGAGTCTGCTACCAATAAGCTAGCCCCCATAGTACACGGCAGCAGTGACCAAACTATGTTGCGTAACACAGCTAAGAGGTCATACACTTGCAAGTGTTGGGATGGAGACGAGGCAGTATCCAGCAAGCCTAGGAGTCTTTCACGGCCCTGGGAATAGTGGCATAAAGAGATGTACGGGACAATCAGCACGTGAGAAGGCATATTTATTATATGGCATATAACTAGATGGGCGTTGTACTTGTCACAGGCTGCGCCTGTCGCATAAGCGATATGTTTAGTCAGGACGGAGAGGTTAACTATCGGAGGAGCTATTTACCCGCACTGCGCGCGCATGTATATAGAGCCGCCCGATCGGGCATTTGTTCCTCTTTTCCCCAACGAAATCTTTTGTGCCAAAGCTAGTCATTAGCATCCCGGGCCTGGCCCCTAACAGTACTTAATGATTACCACTACGGCGGCTTACCCGGCCGCCCTACTGGACCTGCCGCCACTCGGCCAAACAGGGTTGACAGACGCGAGTATGAATAATAATAATAATAATGGTTTGCTGAAGGCATGGCTTTCTTCTTGCATAGTATGCAGAGGTTGAGGATAACAACCACTGAGAATCATTTCTTAGTGTTCATCGAGATAGCGATGCTGCTATAGGCTCTGGCCTAATCACCATAAACAATACTTAGTAGTTTGGCTTATATGGATCTGCATAGAAAATCAATCTCGTACCTGGAGAGGAACAAATGCAAGCATTCAACAGCATGCTGAGGAGAGGCGGCCTGTTGTATATTTTGTCTCAGATGCTGAACGTCATCATAAGTTCCATGCCGCAATACAGTTATTAATCGTATCAATGATTCCTGGGTGTCTTTCCAGGCTATCTTGTGGCGTTTGTCTTTGCAAGGATCAAGGATACACTGAAACTCTGATGCAGCGCACTCTTGACAAGGCGATGAACCAACACACTGTGGTCTGTAGGTACAATACAATATTGAGACCTAGGACCTTACCTTCACTCGTTTTTGCTGGCATGGTACACAAGCCACTTTTCGGCGCTTCTGCACCTTTTCGGCCCTGTAGAGTTCTTGATATAGATCCATAGAGCTTGCGGGGAGCAACGGGCGCAGTGGGACTCCAGTATTTCTGGACATACTCAAAAGATGCTAAGCAATTCCTTAAGAGGCAAGCCTTCGTGAAAGTAAGACAGTCTATATCAAATCCGGGGCGGCCTGATCCTTTATAATTAGATTATATCTTACAGTCTTTTTCTTCTGTTTACTAGTGTCAGGATCAATGCCTGACAAAGTACCGAGGAAACTATTTCATATAAGCTAGGCATGCAACTAATGATGCTTGTTTGCCCCTCTTACAATATATGATTGGTAGGTCGTTTTACTTTGCTGGCGTCTCTCGGATCGTAGCTCAGAGGGGAAATCGGGAGTCGATTATTCCGGACTAACGAGGTCTATATGAAGAGGACTAGCTGGACGAAAGAGGTATATTGCCTAACGAACGTATGTGCGTGTACGCAGCTGATTGAGTGCTTGACTATCTATCCGTGCGCACACGTTGGCCTATATGGCCTCGGTGATCGGCCCGACGTACATCCGACCTATTCTCATCAATATGCAAAGGCGAAGACTTCATGACAACTGGCTCTTACCCTGCCTCCTCTCCCAAATACACCGAGATTGCCACCGCCGTCAAGAACTACGGCCGATGGATTCATCGCTGTTGTTCAGAAGTACACTCCTGCTGATGGCTCTTTGTCTGAGGAGTTTGATCTTACGGTCTTACCTGGTCTTATGCTTCGTTCCTCACTTCTACATCGAGGAGAGATGAGGTGTTCCTCCTACATGGGGAGCGAGCTCTGTCAAGGGACTTCCCAGCCAGTGCAGTGGATAGAGTGTGACTGGCACTTATGCTGGTCCTCCTACTCCTTCGTGGTCTTAGATTTTGTTTGTTGAGCTGTTGACCTGGTCATATAAGGGGTGAATAAAGATAGATTATAAATAAGTAGACACAATATCCTATTCAACATTTATATGAACATGGGCGAATTGGAGATGCCAGATACAAGTACACAACTGGCTGTGTTCTACAGTGTACCTGACAAAAAGACTCACACCGGCCGTGCCCGTCTCACTGCGATGAAGAGTTGCTGTTAGAGATGCTGATCAAAGCAGGAAGTGAATGATCAGCAGGGGCGTCAGTTGACCTGAGCCTCTACTCCATTCCGACTTGATGTTTTCCTTCCAAGGTCAAGGAGGGCTTTGCAAACTTACACCCAAAGAATCTGTGAGGTAAGCCCCTTGATGTGATCCATGCGGCCGGCTGCCAACTCCCAAATTCGCTGGAAATCTTGGTAGTTGATCTTTGTTTTTGGCGATCGCTCAAGAAGCTGTTGAAGAAGAGCCTTTCAATTATCCGGGAGTAAAAGAGCGTTGATCTGCTCAATTTCGGTTCTTGTTGAACTCATCTTGATCAAAGTAGGCGTATCAAAGGGAGAGAGAGAAGACCGGGACGTACTTAAGGGTGTCTAGACAGGAGATATCCAGGGACGAAACCACAGCTCTAAATACCCAGCCCTCCTCTTCATTGACACGTAATGGGTTATACCAATCTGGTGACGGGCAGATATTCATCACAGGATAACCAGAGATAGCCCAGCTGAATTGGACGGGACAGTCGAACAATCTCCATTTACCAATACTGTCACTGAGAGATTGGTTTAGAATGGTGCGGAGTAGATGTGACAGGACGATCAGGATCCATTCAGAACACAACCTCGAATACAAAGTGTGGGCTCTGGCACAACGTTTCCAGCACCGACGGCTGCGATACCATCACATCCGAGTTTGATATTTCCAAGACGGATCTCAGATTCCTTAATCCACAGCTTGACGCTGATTGCAGGCACCTCTGGGTTAACAACAGCTATGTATGTCCACAGATGCCTATTTATCTTCAACCGATACTGATCATCCCAGTGCGTTCAACCCGTCGGAAACATCAAGACCTACTCTGACTACTCTGCCTTTGTGTTAAACGCCACCAGTTCGACGTCGCGCCGGGGTATTTGGAGGCCGAAGAGGAAGGGGATGGATTTGCTGGCGAGTATGATATTGGTCAGATTGAGTTTGAACCATGATCAGTCTGGTGTTTTTATGTAGTTTTTCTTGCAATGAAATTGAAGGATGAATTAGTTTCCTTATTCAGTTAGACTAAATCTTGAGCCGAAATTGCATAGCCCAAGTTATGCACACAATAGCGGGAGAAAGATTTGCCATAAAGATTAGATCTTCTCGAGTTTATCAATATGCAAGAGCCAGGTGATAAACAAGGCGCTTAATATGGCAACATAGAAAATATATTATCGCCAGCCTGAGCTAGGCTAGGTCTAAACTATTATACGGCATCGACCTGGACAGGACAGATCATATTAACAATATGTAAGTCATCAAGGTATATATATACTCATACTAGGTATGCCGGAAAGCATCGTTTAGATGTCGAAAGACGCATTCAGTACCGCATGCAGACCAATCGGACTTGAAATCATCCATAAAAGGTCTTGGGTAGGAGTCGAACGGACTACGGAATCATGGAATCATGAAACGAATTATTAGGCAAGCAAGATGGGGGCCATTTGAGCCGATTATGGCCTGTTTCACCACATGTGCTGCAGGTTGGTGGCCTACGCAGCCTGGAAACTGGCCGGCGTGCTTCCTCCACTATAGCCTCCTGTTCTTGCGCTTTTTGCAATCCTTGAGCACCTGTCAGGCTCCCTCCAGCCTGTATAAAGGCCCTAGGAGCTGCTAGTCTCTGCCTTTGATGCTTATTTTCCATGCGAAGCTGGTGGACTTCATGTTGCAGTAGGATGGCATTTTGCATGGTCATCTCTGCCTATCTGTTTTATCAACAGTGTTGATTCCCTTCTGCACCTTATTGGTGATTCTTTGACCATATAAGCGCTTCAATGGCGAAAAGCAACCAACATCCAATGGTTGAAGGAGATGAGATGAATGTGGAGGCATATATAAAGGAATAATATTCCTTTCTGTACAGAATCTGTCGAATTCTGCAGTGGCATGGCTGCTATGGCCATCCAAAATCAGCATGCGATATCTCCCTAACGTACGGGAGGCTGTATGTGGCTCAAAGACAGTTTGAAGCCACTCCAGGCCTAATCCATCATTTGGAATAGCATGATACCATTGAGATTGGTGGTTGTCTGCAGCCAGGATAATTTGGGGAGGCAAAGCCCATCCAGTTGTATTTACTGCAATAATAGCAGTTACCCATTCACGATTCCCAGGCTGCAAGGCTTTGGCATTGCTTGCCCGAGTCTCTGAGCCACATATAACTTTGGCTGTGGATGTCATGCTCATCTGAAATCCAGTTTCATCCATATTGTAGATATCTTGCTCAAGAATTCCATATGTTTCAATAGCATCATGGAAGCGCTTATACCACCCCATAATAAGCTCTGGATCTTCACATTTGGCACGCTGGTGGTCATATTTTCGGCTGTATTTAGAGGAGAGTTCATCATGGCGTCAAATATACCGAGTCACCCAACACTCGCCCACATAGGCAGTCTGGGAGGATAGCCGTGCAGACAGTAATAACTGCCAAATAGCGTACAGTAGAGATTTGTAGAGGTAGGCCACGCTGGCCCATATCAATAATCCATGATGAGAGTGTCTTTTCTTCAGTAGGTGTCAATTTTCGGTGATTGGCAACTGATTCCTTGCGGCATGTGGTTCCTTTGACTCGGGACTTAAAAGGTAGAGAGAGGCACATTATATGCCTTTGCTGCAGCATTTCTTGATGAAAAAAGGCCTTTTCTAAAGGCTTCTAGAGCTAGTTTCATGCGATCTTTTGAATTACCAGCCATGGTTGTGTTTGTGGATAAATTGCAAATATGAATAGTAGGTGGTCGCGGATGTGGCCAGCTGGCCAGCTCGGTGATAGATTACCTTATACCATCTGATCACATAACCTTTAAGAATATTAACTAACTAGCGCTAAATAGCATCGTCTGACAAGACACAAATCCCCGCAAAATGGATATAATCACCTTTACATCTCAAATCCATAATATTATTGTTCGACATCTTCTCCATGCCTCTCCTCTACTGACCTCGAGGTAATCCTTTTGAGATCCTCGGTCTAATGGTTATCCCCAATGACACTATCTGTGCCGCCCTCGACTACGGCGGGGGCGTTTGCTTCGGTCCCCAGACCTTCGTCATCTATTCCTGCGCCCCCCTGCCGGAGAGTTTCCAACTGCTCAAAAAGAATATCGCTCTCTATGTCCAATTGACAACATCCGCGTCGCTGATTTGTGAGACGCTGCCCGTCCACGTGGATTTGAAACCCCCCGCGGTGGCCCAGCTGGCCGCCTTGCCGGTGCCCCCCGCCCGAATGGTCAACACGATTTACCACGTCCCCTGGTTCTTATTCCCCGCGGCAACATTAGAGAAACATTGTGTGATTGGGAACGGATCGGCCGTGAAGTCCTTGCTTGTTATCTTGCAACGACCCTGGTGTGTACTAGAGGTCTGCTGCTGTGATATTGAGACTGTCGCGGCAATGCGGGAATTCGCCCAATTGGCAGCGCAAGTAGACCCAAACAACTACGACACAGCAGTCCGACTTTTGTCTCATGAACACCGGATGAGAACATCGCCGCTGACGGCTGACATCTCCCGCTCTGGTGACCCCTATGCGTCGTCACGGTGCTCGGTCAAGGCACTCCGCGATATCTACGCAGCCACCACCCTCACCTACTCGTACAATCGGTTTTGGCTGACGCTGATCTGCAGTTGCGCAGTGCATCTGGATGTTCCCTTCTCAGAGGTCGTCCGACGGATCTGCGACGGACTGCGCGACAGACCTGAGGCAACGGACAGTAGACTGTACTGGATTTGCCTATATAAAGTGTTGCTCAGAAAGATAGGCGATTGGGTGACTTGACTTGCTTGCAGGGCGAAGAGGAGTACCCGCGTATCAAACAATTCGAACCACTACAGTTCTACCAAAAATGCCTCTTAGGATGCTATCAGCAATCTCTGCTTTGGAGATCCCAGATTTCAACTGTACAGCAAGCAGCACGCCATTGTTCAGGTTCCCGAAACAATCTCTTCATGGTATGACTTGTACAGTCTGAAAAGCACGCCCGTGGGCATAGATTGACTGGAAATGAGAGGAACCACTCACACAATTATCTACAAAGTGAAGAGCATTTGCATTCCTTTCTTTCTTTCCTTCATAATTGATATATTTTTTTTGTTTTTTAAATAGTTACCTAGCTAGATAGAATCTAAACCAAATATCTCGCTACATTGAAAGACTCACATTTTCTTCCTCTTGACCATCGCATGTAGATACTAGTCAACTTTCCAGTCAGTGCTTGTCCGTGATACCTCCTACATACCAATGACCCGTGTTGGGATATATCCGAAACGGTACGCTCATTCTGATTAAGGGCTTGATTCAAAGTCCCATCAAAATACTGCATCATTGCTTCACGAGTGCATTGGGTGTCACCTTTCCCGTGACATGCTGAATCCATATCTCCACAGCATTACGCATCTCTTCCTGCAGACGCTCAGCCAACCTATCCGTCTCCCAACGTGCAGCCTTGTCATTTTCGTCTTTCTGGGCTTCTTCCCCTAGCTTCCCGACCTCATCCCACACTTTCTGCCGATATTCACCGTAGCATATCTCCATTTTCGCCCGCAGCGCGTCCTCCTCAATTGTCATATTAGGTTCTTCAACCTCCCGTTGAATCTCGTTGATCTCAGCTAGCGTGGCTTGCATATGACTGAACACTGGCATGTTGGGGAGCAGCCCCATCTGCATCCAATCAAGCCCTTCGAGCCGGCATAGCGATTGAATGGCGATTGTCGCGGAAATGATCCCCTGCGTTCGTTTGTCGTTTTTCGTCAGCAGAGCGCATGGTACCGGTCCCTTAGCCTTGATCTGTAGCACGCGTGAGATCTTGGTCGCGACAATCTCTGCTACGGTCGCGAACACCAGCACAGCTAGAAAGGCTAGTTGCAGATAGCCGTGCATGTTGACCATGCAGGCGACAGAGGAAAACGCAGCTAGTGAGCCAGTTATCATCCAGGACCAGTGCAGCGTCGTCTGGACCCATGTGGGCTCGTACTTCCAGGTTGTCCGGGCCCATGCTTCCATGTTATCCTTGCGTCCTTTGAAAATGACGGTGCCGCCCTCGGGCCGCTCGTAGACCGCGTAAAGGGGTGATTTCTCTTCAAAGATCGGGGGCGTAAAAACCTGGACCATGGGCAGAAAGGTGATGAGCGCCGAAGAGATCCAGTAACTGCCGTAGAAGAAGAAGAGGGTGAAGGCCCAGACGTCGGCGGCGAGGATGCCGATGAGCATTGACGCCAGGATCATGGCTCCGTTCACGAGATCCAGGAAGTACAGACTCAATCGGCCGACCACCAACCACCCGGTCCCCAGATCCTCCCCCAATCTCCTTTGATTGTCTTTCGTCCTCTCGGCGGGTTTACCATCCAACTTCAGGATGCCGTCGATGTAGATCACCATGAAATCATTCCCCGGATTACGCTCGCCTGATTTGAACGCAATTAAATGGTTCAACCAAACGTTGCCGAAATCCAGCGGCAGCTCTCGAAACACAGAGTTAGATCGCACAGGGATCATCGTGGTGGCCTTGGCGCACATCTTGATGGGCGGCGAGAGGGACTTGGAGGGTAAGCCGGAAGTGAAGTACTCGACGAGCATCTGCATGGCGGGCAATGTGCCCCCGATCATGCTGGTATGAGGCCAGTGGAAGGTATCTTTATCATATTGTACATAGAGTTTGGCAGCACTCGCGTCGGCCCGCGGATTGCTCAGCACGGCCGCAACGCCGAGGGGGTCGAAAGAGACGGAGGTGTCATCGGCGAGCTTTGCTTTCGGGCCCGAGGAGAATGGGTATTTGGCTTCGGCCAGTGTCGCGCACAGCGAAAAGGAGATGGTACGGAGCCACGACTCTACGACGGAGGACGGCATCGTACCGTGAATTTCTCCTAGCGGAGCTGACAGATTGGAAAACTATGGTGGAGAACGAGGGGGATGAGTTTATCTAGTCGTCTCGCGAGGTGGCTGATTAGTCTGTTTACTTGTGTGCGCAGCGAAGTGGAGCAACTCGTAACCAAACACCGCCCGATTGTCGACGACTGCGATGGACGATCTCTCCTGACCCTGTTGTCCATAATGTCAAGTCGAAATCGTTCAAGCACATTATATTATACCTTCTATTCCTCCAGCCCAACCAAGCATAAATAGTACAGAGGTCTCTTCCTGAACGGCATGTAAAGTATCATATGTGATCCAGAGGATCCCATTCTTGGTCTCCCCAACACCCCTTTTGCTTCCGAAGCAGTACCCCCTTTGCACCTGTATACTCCAGTCGCGCTGCATCCCACATCATGTGGCCCCAGAAGCGAATGCCATGCTCTTTTTCAGATGGATACAGATCAGTGGTCACTAGTAATTTCGCCATACTAGTTAGTGTCCAAGGCAGTGATGAATGCCCTATACTATCACACCTAAAAGGTGGAGGACTCTGCCACTCTTGCCCCAAATCCCGTAGCTCCTGGAGCCGCAGCTCTTCTGTGACACTGTCCAGAGCATTATCTTGGAAATTGGCTGTCGGCTTTTTCAATGCTCTCTTGCATTGTTGAAACTAGGTGTGCATGGTCCTTGATCTCAAAGAGGACATGTTTTAGCAGCTTGAGGCCACATGAAATTGTCCCATCTAAGAGAATTTCCCTGGTCCCTATCGAATTAAGTGGTTATTGTTTCTATTTAAAATGACAGGTGTTTCTGTCGAAGCTTCTCTATGAAGGAAAAGGGGAAGGGTAAAACTGACAGCTACTATCAAAATCGAATGCCCCTTCCGGGGTGGGCGGCCGGAATTGTTCTTCAAACTTCGGATTCTCCTGGTGTACATCCCAGCGGATGTCATCAAAAACTCGGTCAAACTTCTTCATTGCAAAGGTGTAGATGCATGTAATTTCCTCAATCTCCCAAGTCTTGAATATGCGTGGGAATATTCGAAAGATATCTCTGTTCTCATCATCGTCCCACCTATTACGCTCCCAGGAATCATGGCCGACGCCGAACAGGTTACAGTATAACTGAAAGCGATATAGGGCTCGCACCACCCACATATGCTTTGTCTCGCTCAGAGGTTCATCATAAGTTTGTAGGTCCTTCTTGGTCTACTTAGCAAGATTGACCAGTGCCCAATCAGTATAGCGCTGCGTGAGAGGCACAATGACCGAGGCGTGGAAGGACAATATGGACATAAGCTCATTTGCGGCAAACATCTCTTTCAGTGATGGATGTTGGGACAAAGAGCGGCGGTCTTTGTAGGACTGAAGAAATTGAGTAACGTTGTTAGGGTGCGTGTTTTTGAAAAGGGGATCAAGCCAGACGGTAAACAGCACAAGCATCCATAATGATATTAGTATTACCCAATGTTCTCTCCAGCATTCGCTGAGTAGATGCTCACGATCTAGGAGATACTGCTGGAGTTAGATAGGAGATGCAAAGATTAGAGCTTTTAGCCCTTCAAAGTCTAAGATAGAAAGGAGGTGGTGCCGAATTTCAGCTGGGACGCTTTCTAGTGGTGCATCATCGTGGACTAGCTTTGGCTGGTAAAATTCGGGTCCTAATGGGACTGACATGGACTTCTCAGGCTGGGCGATATGAGGAGTTGCCGTGGATTTGCGATCTGATCTACGCAACGTGAAAAGTCGCCTGAACTTATGCCCGATTTTGCGAAAGAAATTCATATCGAGTATCTTGCCGCTAGTTTGAAGCAAAGGAGCTGAATCGAAAAGTAGGATGAAAATTAGCAGCTAATACACCAGAAATGATAAAAAGAATCGCTGACAGCAAAAGGCGCGCAGTGATCACGTGACTCTACATGGATTAGCACCACGGTGTACCACCGATCAATAAAGGTCTATATCTTCCAATAAAAGACGCCTACTGTGATTGTTTGCTTTATCGCGTATCCGGAGGCGTCGGATGATAGATGGGTGTTTGGAGGCATTTTCTGGTGTTTTTCATAGCCCTAATGTCCTGTTGCTCCGTAATGATTACATTATCCAGCAGTATGAAGCCTCAGGCGTCAATATGACAATAGATCATTCTTGAGTAGGGTGGCTAATGTCTCAAACTGTCACGGAGGACTTGACTCCAAGGCGTACGTAAATGTCGTTTCCTCCTGTTTTGTTACCCCGCTTGACTGCACTAATCAAAGGAAATAGCCTTTCCGCTGACTTCAGAACACCCATGGCTGCCGTATCCTATGTGTTATACTACACCTCGAAAACAGAACTCAAGCTGCAAGAGGAATACACCTCATTCCACCGACGTAGTGATGAAGTATTAAAGCGTCAGCGCGAACGTATTAGCGAGAAAGCAAGAAACAAAAGCAGGGAAACTGGCTAATGGAAGAGACTGTAAGATCCAGCAAACCTATACCCTAAAGTAAAAAGTCAAATAAAAGTTAGCATACAATCGAAGACAGTATGGCCTTATATAAACTTAACTGGCAATTCCTGACACTCTACATCGTTGCTTCAATCATAACACGAAGCTAAAAGGACATCCGGTTATGGGAAAGAACGTCAATTGGAGCAAAAGGTAACAAAACGGGCGACATTCACTCGCAATAGTGCCACGCATAAATGTTGCATAGTCAGTTGTCATTCAACCAGTGCTGCTACTGCTAGAAGAACTAGCTAACATGTCGTTGGTAGTCGTGAGAATGACTACTTTTTCTGCGATACCGCAATTGAACCCCAGAGTAAATGCGTTTATCTGGGATGACCTGGGATGGACTGGTCTTTAATGGTGTGATCCAAGCCAAGGAACTTTGGATAGATGTCCTGAGATCGCTAATTGCACCACAATAACAGGGAAGCCTACTCATTCGGACTAGAGGAATAATAACAAGCATAGGATCACGAAACCTACAGCCTCGGACGTTTTAACAGTTCTCCGATAACCCTTTACCAGCAGTCAACGCTATCATAGAGCCCGGGGCAGTGATCCAAGACTCGCCAGGGAGGAAGATGAGAGCCACAACTGGAGAGGGTATATAGACGACTGGGCGATCATTAAACCCAGTTCTTTTCGATATCCCCAACCGCATGTCCGTTGGCCAATATCCTACCGAGTACTGGGCGAAAGAACCCTGGATTGCTAAGCACGTTCTGGATGCCATCCTCGATGTGCAAAGGTGAAGACATATTCTCGGTAACCTAACTTGAATCACTTGTTAACTTGGATATATTAATTTGGACTACCAGGCCAAATCGCAAGCTACATGAAAGCAGATGACAAAGTTCATCGTGTTACAATAAAGCACAAAATTGCCGAGATGTGACCTCTTGCTTCCAAGGCAATATACCCTTGGTGGTTTTAGCAACATTTACATGAAACAGCACTCAACATCTATGCGCCATAACAAACTACCATGTGAATGCCCGCAACAGAGAAGTCTTTGGAGAAGATACCGAAGCCCTCTCTGGGAGGCAGATGGGACAGACATGGAGATATTCCATAACACCCCAAGAGATTGTGACGTGGAAATGACGGCTCTCAAAATCAGAGCAAACCACGCAGTTCTGGACGTATTCCAGGACAGTGCCAATGTTCCCGAAACCAATCCCAAACCAACTTTTTACATAAAAACATTCGGGATAACTAATGAGTTTAGACCTGAAGTAATCAGGTGGTACTCAAAAACAGCTAATCCATGATGTACGCATTGACAACCAAGCTCGTATTGAACTCAGTCACAGTACTTGAGGCAAACAAAATGCCACGTACGACCCCAACTACATACACCGCAGACGTTTGCCAGTGGCTAAAGGGGCCATAATGGACAAGTTCAGAAGACCGTAATGCTCATCCACTCATACGGGAGTCTCCAACAGCATCACGGCCACATGCAACTGGGATGGGGATGAGTAAAACAGGTACGATGAGAAGGGGCCTGGATTATCCTCACTGAAGGATCTTTGACGGACTGGTCAAGCAATTCAGGATGGGTTTGGGATGCACTAGCCGATGTTTCGTTCGATAAACGGGTTGGATATACCGCTACTTTTTCTGTGACACCGCAAACGATTTGGAACATGCAAGAGTCCCAGAGATGTTTACCTGAGATGACCTGGATAGACATGGTCTGCTCACAATGTCGTATTTTGCCCCAAGCTTTGCAGTGTCCTCAAATCCTCCTGGAAGACAGAGGGGGCAACACCCAAAATGATTGTGAAACGGTCTGGGAAGCTTGCAATGGTGCAATCCAAGTCATCCAAAGTTCTTGGGAAAGATTCTTTGAAGCACGAGACGCCAAACCAGAAATCAACGCAAGGCCGGACTACCTTAAGCCAAATTCCCGTGGTAAAGAGTTCAATCTCGAAGCAATCAGCTCTATGCCACAGATTTTTGCGTCGAGTTATGTGGTCGAGTGAAGCAGCAATTTGGAGATGTGTCCACGATTGGATTTTAAGAGCCGTTTTTATATTTCCAGGCCAAGCACGCCACGTATGATTTCAACTACATACGGCTACGAGCGGATGTCCATTCCTAAAGACACTGTACTGGACAAATTTGGAGAGCTTAAGTATCACGAGTGGTATTTCAGGGTAACTAGGCCGATCGTCAGCAAACGCAGGAGTCTCTAACCACAACAACATGCAACCGAGACAGCGATGAACCCAGCAGGCACAATGAGCAAGGAACCTGGTCCGTATTGAAAACGGAACCACAAGGGAATGGATAATATTCAATCAAAAGACTTCAGTTGACCGGAAATTCAGAGTGAGCCTAAACAAGGACAGAGATGGCTTCTACCACGGAAACGTCACAGCTTGTGTAGACTATGACCTTTGCCATACGAATCTCTTCGGCCATCAGTAGCATCAACCAAAGACGAGTCGTCTTGACGAGAAGGGATCTCTACTGGACTAGACTACCCTTCGGGCTGTGTGGAAAATGGCATATTGTATCGTTGGCAAGTCACTGCTACATGGTCACGATATAGGATATGGCAGCCAGAGAGAATTATCCAGTGGGCTATGCGCCAGTCACAATCGATGCTTCCTTTTCTTTTCTTTTGAATACGTTAGAAAAACTGGATGTCGAGTTTGGAAGTTATTCGTTCACTAGGGCCGGGGCTCGGAAGTCCACATGAAACCACAACACATTTTATGCATAGACATTAAGGACCGATAAATGGATGACGACGATGGTCTAAGGAAAACCCTTTTAACCAACAAACACCTAAAACCTCATATTTATACAGTGTGTACAAAAAAAAAAAAAAAAAAAAAAAAAGAGAACCTATCTTCTTCAATTTTTCTCCCATATCTGCAATATCACCATCTCACTCAGCACCCCAATTATCGTCCATCTCAGCAACATCATAATCAACATCATGGCCGCCATCCTTTCGTTGCTCAGGCTCGTTCGTCATCGTAGTATCCATAGCCATCGCGTTCGTATCATCATCATCACCGCCAACCTTCGTCGCGTCGATCTCTTGACCAGGTGTCGCGGGTGTAGAAGATGGCGCTGTGATGGGGAGGTTGGGGAGCCAGGAGAGTTGGACTTCGCCGACGGAGGGGATGGTCCAGGGACTGAACATGAGTTTTTCGGCTTGGTAGCGTTCTTTGAAGGTTACGATTAGAGAGTGGGGTTGGTCGGGGTTGGGTTCGACGGATTCGTATTCGCCAAGGCCCTGCATTTTGTTAGTAACTTGCTACGCTTGAGAGTGTGAGGAGAACTTACAATAAGGTACTGCCGGAAAGCTTCATCCTTCTCAGAATTATCAATCCCCGAAACAGCAACCCGTCTAGGCCGGTTATCGAGACGAAGAACACCACCACCACGTCCACGGAATGCTCCTCTGCCACGGAGTCCACCCCGGAACGATGGATCGTATCCACGACCACGCGGCGGGAAGCCTCCCCGGCCGCGGAATCCCGGGAATCCCCGTCCACGACCGCGATATCCAAATGACTGTCCGCCTTCCTGGCTGGGGTCGATTCCGAGAGTCTGTGCTTCGGCTTCGAGGAATGCCAATTGCGCGCGGAGCTGCTTTGTTTGTTCACTGACATTTTCGTCGGCCATAGGCTCGTCTTTGCTTTCTTCATCGCCAACGCCGTTACTGACGGTCTTTTCCTTGAGCCTTTGGAGAAGTCGGTCCTTTTCTTCTTGTTGTTTCTTTAGCAGTTCGTCGCGCTGTTGCTCGAGTGCTTGCTTGGCTTCCTCTGTCTCTTTGCGCTTCTGCATCTTCTCATCATGTGCCTTTTGCGCTTCTTCCTGTTGTCTCTGGAACTCCTCTGGGTCGAATGTTGGGCCCTCAGGCGCTTCACCTGGACGCTGCTCATTGCTCCGCTCAGGCTTGGGTCTATACCAATAGACCTTGACGAATCTGTTGTCGAAGATGACCTTGGGACTTGACCATGCTCGCTTGGCAGAGGCATGACCGTCGTATGTGACCAACGCAAGCTTTCTGTGAGTTTGTAATGAAATCTCTACGATCTCACCAAACTGTGAAAAGAATTCCCGCACCGACTCTTCGTTAAGTTTATCATCGGGGATCTGCTCGACAACGATGGTTGCCACCGTGGTGTCCTCGTTAGGACCAGCTGAAGAGAACTCGGAGCGACGGCCTCTGCCACCGAAGCCGCCACGGTCACCGCGACCGCGACCACGACCTCTGTCGCTACCGCGCATAGGACCATTCGGTCCCTGGCGCTGGGCATCTACCATGATATTAGACGACTTCGGGTCATATTCTGCTTATCGCGTTAGTAACTGCTTAGGAAAACCAATGAACTAAGGATCCGAAACTCACCATCTTCCTGCGGAGTATCATGCTGGTACGGACAGGTATTCCCCAAGTAGCAAATACCTTGCGTCTCATAAAACGGGCACCGTTCTGCGCTCTTGGGAACCTGCGGCTGCTGCTGACCAGGCGCCCCAGGAGCCCCAGGAGCCCCAGGAGCCATAGGCATCGGAGGCATCCCAGGCATCTGAGGGAATCCCATACTCTGAAGAGCCATCATCGCCGCCATAGGATCATTCTGATCAAACCCAGGGAACGCCGGAGGCATAACCGGAAATCCGCCCGCTGGTGCAGGAGGAAACTGACCAGGAGGCTGACGAGTATCTCTCCCCATCCAGTCTCCTCGACCACCTCCGCGCCCGCGACGCGGGGCCTTGAAGGCCCGGTTGTAGGGCACATCCTCCTGCTGCTCTTGGTCCTGGAAACCCTCATTATAGCTGCGTTTGCGACTGTAGTTCGCGCCGTCCTGCTGGTACGCGCCCATAGACGAGCTAAACGGCGCATTCGCAGGACCAGCCGGCGCATCGAATGGAAGAGGTTGCTGTGCAGGAATACCCTGCGGGAGCTGCTGCTCCTGCGAAACGACCGGCGGGGCCTGCTCTTTCGGTCCAAAAGTAGAAAAGAGTTCGTCGACGAACGAGTTTGTATCTATAATAATCCCCAAAGAATCAGTCAAAAGTCCCCGAGATATACCTGTGAAACTCTGCGGCCCACTAACGCTCTCTCAAGAAATCCTCCAGATTTTCCACAGAAGCCTTCCGGATTTCATCATCCGGCGCATCGGAACGAATTAACGCGAGCACATAATCCGCAAGCACATCCGAATCAGCATCCGATCTGTCGTCCCAAAAAGAGAACAAAATTAGTACTCTGAATTATCTTTTCCACGCGTGGTGCGTAGCAAAACGAGCCTGCTTTTGGGCGCGCAAAGGGCTCTTACATATCCTCCAACTTCTTCACCACCCACTTCTTCACATCCGATGCTTCTTCTTCGGAGAACTGCATGGTGGTGTACGCAGGGGAGCTAAGCGTGACGTCTGCCGTTTTCCGGGGACCGCAAGGTTGATCCGATTTTGTAAAAGCTGTTGTTCAGAGCTTGGACTGGACGCCGGTAGCGAAATCGCAAGTTGTAAAGTGCAAAGGCACAATCGGGAGATATCTGTAGCAATATAAGACAAGAATCGACCCTCAATCCATGACGTTGGGGGAATGGACGGAATGAAAACTGAGAAGAGCTTTCTTTTGCGGTCTCAACGCCGGAGCTGGACGCGAGCGCGGATGATGTTCGGTCACGTGATCGACTATCCAGCACAAAGCAGATTCACTACACACTATTCACTAACAATACGAAGAGCAAGATGTTTGAATATTTAAGTGGACTGTATTCAATATTTTGTCCAGAACTATTTAAGGAAAATTGAAAACAAAAAGCAAACCAAAGCAACTATGTAAACGAAACCCTCAAGTCATAAACATAAACAATAAAACCATAGCAAATGCAGATACACCTGGTTTCTATTTGGAAAAGAAATCCACATACGACAAGTCGTACTGCTGTTTTGGTCGAGAAATGAAAAGGAATTTTTTGCTTTTAACAATGTATCGCGGTCGTCATTCTCATAAACATAGGCATCCAATCGATAATGGATGGCCTATCCAGCGTGCATTGAACAATTTTACAGCTTGTCGTAGTACTGTAGAGAAAAGAGTTAGCATCAATAAATGATAGAAAGAGAGTAAAAGAATAAAACTTACGTTCTCGTAACCAGGGACAATCTCCTTGACACCCTTGCGCTTACGCATCTCAGTAACGACCTGACCAGGCTTGGTGGTGGGGTCAAGAGGAGATCCACCAGGGAGAACCTCCCAGTGGTCGAAGACGGACTGGGGGAAGGCCTGACCACCGGTGGCGGCACGGAGGTCTGAGGGGAAACCGAAGGACTCGTTGACGGGCAGGTAGGCCTTGACGTTGAACAGAGGAGTACCGGGACGCTGCTCCTCGGTGTAGACGTGACCACGACGGCGGGTAAGGACACCGTAGATACCACCCATGGCCTGCTCGGGAACCTGGATCTCGACGTTGAAGATGGGCTCGAGGATAGCAGGGTCGGCAAGCATGGTCGCGGCGTACAAGGCACGACGAGCAGTGGGGATGATCTGACCACCACCACGGTGGATAGCATCAGCGTGCAGGGTCACATCAAGGATGTTGAAGCGAACAGCACGCATGGGCTCCTCAGCAACGGGACCCTCACGGGTAGCCCATTGGAAACCAGAGACGACAGAGTCCTTGATCTCGTTGAGGTACTGGACGGCCTTGGTCTGGTCGATGAGCAGGTTGGCACCGTTGGTGTCGGGACCGAAACACCAGATCTTACGGGCGTCGGTGACATCCCACTCGTACTCGTCGGCCATGAGACGGGCACGGGCCTTGAAGTCGTCACGGGGAGTGATCTTGCCGTTCTCAATGGCGAGCGAGAGGTCCTCACCAAGGGGCTGAGCAGTGAGGTACAGACGGTTGTGCTTGTTGGGCGACTTGGAGAGGGCAGTCATGCTGGACTCGGCGGTAACAGTCTCACGGTAGGGGACGACAGGGTCGGAGATACGGAGGGGAATACCAGCGTGGTCCTCCTCAAGATCCTTCAAGCAAATCTCAAGGTGCAGCTCACCAGCACCAGCAACAACGTGCTGACCAGACTCGGAGATGAAGGTCAGGACACAAGGGTCGGACTTGGACAGACGCTTGAGACCTTCGACCAGCTTGGGCAGATCCTGGGCGTTCTTGACCTCGACGGAGCGCTGGACGACGGGGGAGACGGAGAACTTCATGACCTTGAGGTTGTGGGCAGTCTCGGAGGTGGAGAGGGTACCAGACTTGAGCAAGAACTGGTCAACACCAACCAGACCGACGATGTTACCAGAAGGAACATCCTCAATGGGCTCGACGAAACGACCCATCATCAGGATGGTACGCTGGATGCTCTTGACGAAGAGGTCCTCCTTCCTGCCAGGGGTGTAGTTAGGACCTTGGATGCGGACCTTCAGACCAGAGCGGACAGTACCCGAGTAGACACGACCGAAAGCGTAGAAACGACCCTTGTCAGAGGTGGGAACCATCTTGGAGACGTAAAGCATGAGAGGAGCCTTGGGGTCACAGTCACGGATACCAAGGGCGCACTCGTCGTCCTGGGGACCCTCGTACAGAGTCTCCATACGGTACTTCTGGGCGGTGACGGGCGAAGGAAGGTGGATACAGATCATCTCCAACATAGCATCGGCGGCAGGCAGGAACTTGCGCATGATGACCTTGAGGAGAGCCTTACCCTCGAGGTCCTTCTCGTCGTTGGCAAGCTTAACCTCGAGCTTCTCGACGAGGGTGTTGATCTCCTCACGCTTGTTGTTGTTGACGGCGCTGAAGATCTTGAAGATGGGGTCCAAGATGAACTGGTTGAAGGAACGCTCACCACCTTGAGAGGTGTTGGACCACTTCTTGGTCTTGGGGTTGAAGTAGTTGTCACCCCACAAACGCTCAAGCATCTTCTTGCGGTCGACACCGAACTTCTTGGCGTACTTGACGGCGAACTGGCGGACAGTGAAAGCCCAGCCGTGGAGACCGGAACCGAAAGCAACGGTACCCTTTTCAGGGTAGACCTGGACATCACCAAGGGTCTTGTCGAAGTAGGTGGAGATGATGACGTTAACGGACTCGATGGTACGAGAGAAGGACTGGTAGAGGTCCTCCTTGGACTGCTGAAGCTCGAGAAGAGCACGGTCGACCTTGTTGATGACAAGGACGGGCTTGATACGCTCAGTCAGGGCCTGACGCAGGACAGTCTCGGTCTGCACACAGACACCAGAGACACAGTCGACAACGACAAGGGCACCGTCAGTGACACGGAGGGCAGCAGTGACCTCAGACGAGAAGTCAACGTGACCGGGAGAGTCGATCAAGTTGATCAAGAACTCAGAGCCATCGACCTTCTGGGGGATTTCCTTAAGGTCCTCCTCGTCGGGGAACTGGGCGTAAAGGGAGATGGCGGTAGACTTGATGGTGATACACCGATCCTGCTCGTCAGGACGGGTATCCATGAAACGAGCCTCACCAGCCTTAGCAGCCGAGATAATACCGGCACGCTGGACCAGCGAGTCAGAGAGGGTGGACTTTCCGTGGTCGACTATTATTCAGCAACAAACGCATTAGCATTCTACCTCTCAAGCACCTCGTTGTCGTCGGTATGATTATATAGGACATACCGTGAGCAATGACGGACATGTTACGGATGTTGGCCGGCCGGTCCATGAGACCCCGGATCTCTTCGATAGTGAAGCTAGAGAGAACATTGTTAGCAAAGCTATTCTCCTCTCCCCGAAGCTTTCAAAGTGAGCTGCAACTTACTTAACCATCTTGGCTGATTTTTTTCCTCAAAGAGCCCTAGAGGCGGGGTTGCGTAAGAATAAAAAAAGGAAAAACTGCACACAAGGGTCAGGATCGAGGACTAGCTCGACCTATATAGAGGCCTATGTGCACACAAAGGGCTTGATGGCTTCACGGGGGAAGGTGAGGAAGGGAAGGGAGAGGGAAGAGGAGGAAGGGAAAAGAAGAGGAGAAGGTGATGGTGGTGGTGGTGGTGGGAGACCAGGCCGAAAGCGAGAAGTGGGGCGTAGGTGAAATAATACGCCATATATGTAAGCGCGGTATTGTGCGTTTTTTTTTTTTTGCGCCCCTCGTCATTTCCCGTATTGCCGCCTACCCCTCGGTTTCCTATTCGGGTATCCGCCTATACTCTGGAGTAGGTCGATGATGCCAGGTCGAGCTGCCTGACTATATTGTGACTCAGGCTATAAGAATGTCGGTATCACATTGCTATACTCTATAGCTCATTATTCTCTACCTCTTCTACTCATAGTAATCTATCCGTGGTATCCGCGTGGTACCATTACACAACTACTGCGGATAATGAAGGCGTCTGGTAACAAGAATGATACGCATAGCCCTGCCCTCTTCGTTCTAATTGGTTAGGATCTATCTAAAACTTGGAAAAATTCAACCAGAAAAAATTTTCGGCCGTCATTCATGGCGGAGAAGAGCCAATCAGAGAGCTCTGTGTAGCATCCTCCGCTTCACCGCCCAGTCAATTGGACTGCGGAATTAGGATTTAGTTAGTTAACTAAGACGGCTGCTGATTAATCATTATATCAACAAACATCATCTGACACCTTGGACACCCTTAACGGTAGAGGTCTTGTAGAAGAATATATTACACTGTGATTAAACTGTATACAGCAGAATAGTATAGAAACAATCAAAGCAAACAAAGTCCCAGACGCCATCTATAATGCGAAATAACAGAGCCGCAGCTTATCCGGGATATCAACGAAACTAAGCAACCTTGTGCCAGCTCCCGGTTCAATAATAATACAGGGAAGCACTTTAGGAGGACCCCAAGATTTTCGCATATGCATCCTCCACTTCCTTGGCAATCTCCAGTAAAGTCACAATAATGATTTGATGTGTGATGTTGGGCAGCTTGTCCCGCTGAAGCCCAATCCACTCCAACGGTGGAGTAGCCTCACCCATGTCACGCAGCTGGGGCGTATCAATCACGGGCACCTTCAGGGGTACATATGTATACTTCGACTGGGGCATATTGACGACTGCCGTGATCTTCTCCTGTTCATGCTTGTCTCCGGCCCCTTCGGAGCCCGGCCCACCTTCAATACGCACCGCGGATGGCGGCAGTGGCTTGCCGAGTCGAGATGCCAGCGCGCGGGAGTGCGATTCCCACATGTCTCGGATAAAGCTAATGCGGGAATAGTTCCACCCAACGTCTACTTTGCCTTCGAATGTGCTGCGGAAGACATAGTCGATCTGGGGGAGTCCGGGGACTTGCCAGGTCTCCATGCTGGCGACCAGCTGCGGAACTTTGAGAATTGTTCCTCCGCGGGCGTCGTTGGCGCGGCGATCGATGTCGTTGACGGACAACTCTTCGATGTCGATGTAGGCGGGCCGGCTAATGCCCGAGAGCGCCACGTCAAGCTGTCCCAAGGTAAGCCCTAACGTACTGTGGATTCTGCCCTCTTCCAGCGATACATCGAAATGTGCCTGCGCACGGTGCGCTTCCAGCTTCAGGATCTGATTGTCAAAGAAGGAGCTCGGGAAGGCGCCAATATAGACAGAATTGATAGTAATGACAACCCCCGTCTGCAACGAAATAGGTGCTTTCTCGGTGTCCTCTTCGGATTTCTTGGTAGGCTCCCTAGCCTCGAGATCCACCCTTTCAGCAACCGCTGAAGACCTCCTTCGGAGATACCGTTCAACTTCCCTCAGAGAAGCCTCGTACGCCGCTTGCTTGTCTTGAACCAACCTCTGCCAGGCCTGGAATAGTGCCAGAGACTGCGACACAGTCAGCGTCGTGCAATAAACCTGCAATTGATCTCCTTCCAGGATACTGAAGAGTCGTTCTTTCGATGAGCCAGACGCTCCTCGGACGTTGTACATCAAGAAGCTGAACATGGCGATCTTAGCCGCGAGGAAAGGCTGATAATCAAACGAAGCTTTGGCCTGTAACTGTCTGAAAGAGATGGAAGCCTGGATGAGTGGTGTTTTGTTCGAGTCCGGTGCTGCTTCATCCGGCCACTGGATCGAGGTGCGAACTTTGAGTGTGCGAAGCTCCACCAGTCCGCTCATCCTGCCTTTGCTGTCTATTCTTATGGTATCAAAATTGACACACAACGTCTGCTCTCGTTCAGAATTCTTCTTCGATGATAGCCACATGTCGTCGATAGCAAACTGTACTTTTCCTAGCGTAGATCCCAGGTCAAGCTGAATCTCCAACTTTTCCACCGCGATAGCAGTGTTCCACGGGAATGCAGAAGTCGAAGCGACCTGTTGATACCTCTGGACAATATAAGTCTGGGTTTCCGTTTCCTGTGACTGGAATGTGGGTTGAGAATCAAACTCATCACTTGACGGAACCCAAATCTCACGGAAAAGCAAGAGATCTTGAACCTGCTTCGCACTGAGCGCCACCTTGACCGGGCTGAGCTTGAGCATGGCGGAAATACCCTTCGTGTTGCTGACATGTTTGCTATTCATAAGCGACACGATAATGGACTTCACCTGGAAGCTCGCGGTTGAGTCGTTCGAATACACGTGCTTGACAGAGGCTTCCAAGGAGTTGAACGCCACCAAAAGCGCAAGGAACCGTCCTTGCTCATCGGATTGGACGGTATTAATCGTCACGTAAACGCTGTTGAATCTTGCCGTAGCCGCAACTCGAGCAATAGGTTGGCAACTTAAGCTGAATTCCTGCTTGCAGATCAGGAGGCCCACGTTGACTCTGCACCGCCCAAGAATCGTGTCGGGATCTCTGCTGTTCAGAGTCGTTTCTTGCATGAGTTTCTGCGGTTGCAGCCTCGCAGTAGTAGATGGCCTTCTAGGTCGTTCGTGCTCTCCCACGAGCTCCTTGACAGTAGCGGTCATTTGTTTTATCAGCGGCACCAACGTCGGGTACAGAACGTTAGTGGATGCGTCAACCTTCAGCTCTGCATTTAAGGTCGGATCATCCAAGCCGTTGTCGTCGAATTGAACCTTCAATGCCACTCCGGGAGCTCGCAACGTGGCAGTGGCTGCCGGATCCCCTTGAACATACTGGCCGTACTTGCCCTCCGAGAACCGGCTTCCCTTGATCGTGGCCGTCAGCATTGTCTGCTGATCATCCAGGTGCCTGCCTTGTAGAGAGACAATAGCTCCGGCAAAGTCAACATCGACCAACACGGACCGCAGTCGTCTGTTTCCGAAAAGCTTCCGTTGCGTGGTATTCTCCGTATTGTCTGGGCTTTCTGGGCTGGCTGGACTTTCTGGGCTGTCTGCAGACGACTTGACCAAAACGGAATTGGCGTCGCGTAATGTCTGAGCGACAGACGCAATGGTGTCTCTTATCATGCTAGCCGGGATAATGAAATCAGACGTGGCTCGCAGGTCCAATGATTTTCCAGCTGCCTGGAACGCAAGGCGAACTTCTTTGCCTCTCGAAGAGTATGCCACGTTGAACACCAGCTCAGGCAGTAGTGCTGAGGTGAGTGATCGCTTTCGCCTGTCCATTCCAGCTGGCACCATCTGAAGCTGCATGTCTTCAATTCGAAGCTTGGCTGCGTTCTTTTTCTTATTCGACAGCTCGACACGTTTGATAGAAAAGACCAGGTCATCGGGCCGACGACCTGATTTGGTTGACAATACGCTGGTCATGTTCCATCCAATTTGAATATTGTAAAAATCAAGCGTGTAGATCGCATTAAAGAAGACTTGGGCGTCAGACTCGGGTTCGTCGTTCACTTGGATCCCGGGAATTTCTGGAGGTTTGGTCTTGCTCTCCGTCTGGCCACGCCGCCGCAACTTTTTGAAGCGCTCAACTTCATGAGACAAGTCTAGGGTCTTGATGCGTTCTTGAAGATGAGCAGCGATGTCAACCACGAGCGCGGCTGTCTGGGGATAGAGTTCAACATCGAAATTCTTGCTGTCCAAATGATAAGCCCGCATGATCTCTCCATTCTCGTGTTGAACCGAAGTCCCCACAAGCTTAGTACCAACGGCAAAGCTACCATAAGAGCGGCTTCCTGATTCTTCCTGCTTCCGCAAGTCGAAGCTTATCTGAGACGCATCGACACGGAATTCCGGATATTCGATCGGGTAACCATTTTCGAAGCCATTGTCCAGGCGCATGCGCATCATGCCAAGACTGAAGTCCATATCTGCAGAATAGCCCTTTCCATTGAGTCCCGGTGCAGTGGCATGTATCTTTGTTCCAGCCATTGTCAAACGAGCCTTATAAAGAAGTTCGGGGGCAGTAGATGGCTCTTTGTGTTGCACAGGTGGTTTATCGAGGGAAAGAATATCGTGTAGGTGTCCCTGTAGTATTTCCACGTTTTGCTTGACATCGGACACCAGATGAGACATTTCGGGCCCAGACAAAGCACCCAAGAGACTCCGCACCGCACTCGCTTCCAAATAGATGAGTTCAATCGTAACGTCGGCTTCCACTTCGGTGCGCTCCGATGACATGTTTGCCACAATCCTGCCATTGATCGGGGGTATTTCCAGGACCGATAATGTATCATCCCCGTCGCTTGACGAAAATATATGGGAGTTCTTCTTCAAATCGAAATCCACCTCCATCTTCGAATTATCTGAAGGCATGACAGACATCCGCGCTACTTCCCCAGATATTGTGTAAACCAACGACGGCAAGAGACGAAAACTGAGTTGATAGTCATCCAGAAACAGTGCAATTTGCAGCTTATTGGGTCCTGATTTCTTGGGCATCGCTTCTTTCTTCGAATCACTTGACGGGAGATTGACCTCTCTCGCAATCCGATGAATATGGCGGACCTCGTCCTCAATAATTCTGTCGGCCGCATGAGCAAGATTCACCGGATCCTCCCGCATATCATATCGCAGCCTCTTGCATGACGCGGCGATCTTCAAATCGTTACTGACTTCGGCTTCAGCTTCTTCAGACATGTGTGAGCAATATACGTATGGGTTGGCGATCGTCCATAGCATGAGGGAACTGGACCGGCTCGAGATTTCGGTTGACCCAGCCTCCGCACTAAGGAGCAGACATAAATCACTTTTCTTGTCCGGGCTTTGCGATTGAGCCACTGAAGCTCTCAGCGACTTTCCGATCAACGCTAGCTCGACGTTTATACCATCAAGTATCACGGAGCCAGCATCAGTACCAAGAACAATGTGAAGCTCGGTCTCTTCCTCCGCTTTGTCACTTGGAGGTTCGACAGATGGGGCCGACTCAAATGTAACAGACGAAATGGCTTTCAACACTCCCTCGATAAGATCGACAATCTCCCATCGTAGATGGAGAGAGGAAGAAGAACAGTAGGATTCCACATTAACGACGTTCGTCGACTTCACGACTCCCGAGGAGTCGTCATTTCGAGAACCAACGGATATTGCAGTCGTCATATTCTCGACTATAAAATCACTCTCTTTCGGCCCTGGGTCAATAGAGAATCGGAACATGCCCACGGCCAGCGACAAAAAGGTCGATTCTTGAGGGGCTCCTGGAGTATACTCGAAGTCATTCCAGATCTTTCGCATGATGTAGCTTTTCTCAACATGAGCCAAGTCCCATGCACGCCATTGATCGAAAGTCGAATACATAAGTGATTTCGCATTCTCAGGCAGCGAAATGTCGTCGTCTAGACATTGGGAGATGAGCGCCTGTTGCTTGTCTGACGGAAGATGATTGTACACATTCCGGACACGGGAGATGATCTTCCAGGAATCATGCTGCCGGAAGTGCGTGGGTACAACTCGCAAGACGTACGAAATGCGCGTGAGGAATGCCGGATCCGCAATACCAGCTGCTTCCTGAGAGATGGAATAAATAAGGAATCGCAAGCGCTTTTCCTCTAATGACGAGCTATGCTGAAATGCTGACGTTGCTGAATCAAGCATGGTCGTTGTCCGATGAACGAGAGAAGCAAGGTGCTCCACTGATTTCGTCGATGTTACTGTATCGAAACCTCGCATCTGTAAATGTGAACGCACAGACGGAGCCGTGACAAGCCAGAAATCCATGTCGCGTAGCAAGCAGCTCAGTTCAGCTCTTTCCTGATACGCATCAGTTCGGTCGCCGTTGATAGAGACCGAAAGGGTTTGCGCTGCCGCATGAACAGTGATGCTTTGCGTGACCCCGGAAAGAAGATCGCCTTTCTGCCGTTCGACTTTCGTTCGGAATTCCGTTCTCAGGTTAGATATCTCGACATTGTACTCATCTAAGAAGCTGGGCCGAGGATCCTTGGACGTTTCGGAAGCATTGGCAAGCTTGAAAAGTATTATCGGGACCCTAACCGCAAGACTGGTCGACTTCTTCGGCCTATTCAATTCCTTAAGGTACCCAACAATATCGGACACGACTTCTCTCTGAAGTGAGTCAATGATCTCAGCGGGGTGCTTGGGTTGCAGCTCCTTTGTCAACGCCGATAGCATAAGAAGAAATTCCGGTGTGCAGAATCCTTTCACGCCAGTAGGAAATTCACAAGCAAGGCTTGTATCGGTTGTCTTGTCACCTCCAAACGGCGAGAAGAAAGGGTCCAGATTTGTTCCAGGCACATATTCTTTCCCATCTTCTTCACTGGTAACTTGACGTGTAGGAAGCTGCGATGTATCAAAAGCAACTTTGTAGAGTGAAAAAGCTGGCATAGCCCACGAGCTAGGAGGTTTTGTCGAGGTGGCTGGAGTTGCTCCTCTTATGAAGACGCCAGTTGCAGGGTTCCTATCGCTTCCAGCTGTTCTTGGTGGGTATCTCAAGTCTTGATCCTCTCCGTGAGCAGAGGATTCGTTCCTCTGAGTCATACCATCTCTGGAGGCTAAGCTTGGCGTGTCCCGGTTCCTTCTCTTCCTGGCACTCCTCAAACTAGAGTTATCGAAGTCGACAAGAAAGCTTTTAGAGCTCGCATTGCTTCTGGTCCCTGGGCGATACGACATGGATAGTGAGCCAAGTCGGCACCCTTTCGCGATGGGTTCTGGCATTGAAGGTATAGCGATGGCAGGAGGTTCCATTGAATCATTGCTTGTAAACGACGAATTCGGACCCAGGCTTTCCCATTCGAGCAGAAGCCATGGGGTCCTCTGTGTTCTTTTATCATGGACCTTAATATGCTCTTGTTGCAATCTTCGACCCTCGCTAATGTCGCTATTTCGCTGAGCCATCCTCAGCTTTATGGTCGCTTGAAAGAGTGCCAAGGGTGCAACTGTGATCGACGGTAGTTTCGGGGCATGAGCAACAGACTTGCGGTCAACTGCAGCTATTGAAAGATCTGGGAGGAGAAGCTTCATACGTTTCGAAAACAGCATGTCAGCCCAATCATTGAAAGATACTGTTAGAGGTCCCGAGCTGAGAATGAACGCCGTTTGCTCTAGAAGTACGGACACATGGATCTGGTCAACTTTGGCCCGTAAGAAAGTCACATCGTAGAGGGCGAGTGGTGCCAGTGGAGGAAGGGCGTTTTCTTCGTTATCAAAGGTCATGTCAAAGCCCTGCAAGCCAGCAAACAGGCAACTCAAGAATTCTGGAGAGCATTCGCCGACTATTTGCCCTATGCCAAAATCCCAGTTGCAAACGTATGTTGGCTCTGCAGGCGGCAGACCGAATAGCCGATGGCCATGGACCGTGAAACCTTCAATAAAAAGTTGAGGCTCAGATATGACAGGAGGACCTTCCGCTTGACACGATTGCAGAGAAGCCTTTAAAGGCGCAAGCGTGAAGTGCAGATCCATGTAGTAGTTCGTGAATCTCAGGTCCGCTTCTAGGGATGCAGCTGTGAGCCTCGCACATTTCGAGTGATCGTAAATGCCCTCGGGAAGGAGAGCACAAGGGCTATCGACAGAGACGTGGACAATCACATCGAGGTCGTTTGATTTTCGATTTGGGTTGACCCCGTGCTGCGAATTTGGCGGCTTTTCGACATATGCTAGCTCTTGAAATTCTTCGAGAGTTTTGAAATGCATGTCTTCCCCGAAGTAATTTTCCTTGACTGTCATGAAATATCGAATCAAAAACCCAAACAAGTACATTTTGGGCGAGAATCCATCAATGTTCAGTAACAGTGTGTCTGTCAATTCGGACGAAGTGGCGAGATAGTAGTTGTAACTCCCATCAATAGATAGGTTCTCGAGAGTAGCTGTCGATTGATCCTGCAAAAAGGAGTGGAATGTGTCCCACAGCGGTGTCAGAAAGTCGATAGAACCATCTCTGAGATTGACATTGAAGCTGATTGCTTTCTGCTCTGGTTTGAACTTGTTGAACGGGATCGTGACATCCGACCTCAACTCGTGACCATTGATCAGCAGAAAACGGTTGTCTTCCAGGTCAGAGGGGTTACTGATTATGTTCATGTCATTGACATTGACAAATAACTTGACATTCGAAAACGAAAGACCCATCTTGTAAATGAACGGCACATAGGTATGATAGTCCTGTGGTGGTCCAGAGCCCCAATCAGAAACAAGGTCTGTGAGAAGAAATATGTGGTCTCGCAGCAGGAAAAGCTCCATATCTTGACTCTCAACGTCGAACTTCCATGTCCGAATGTCGTTCCAGGTCAGTGGCGTGGAAAGATCACAGGTAACGAGCTGCCGGGGGCATTGCCATAACAACCCGTGGTTGACACTGGATGACATGCGTGACTCCCGGAGGTCCAAGTCGAGTTGGTTATTAAACTCTGCACCTGTACCAGCCATGTCCATAGTATAACTGATCGTAGAATCGCCGGCCACCCGTAGGGAAAGCCACCCGAAGGGACGGATATCTGGGCCGATGTGACCTTTGTCGCCTTCTTTGTTCCTCGATTGTCTCCTTTGCTGTTCCCTCACTTTCGAAGCTCCCTTGATTGTATTGCCTCGGCCTTTCCATTGCCAGTCCTTAGACTGCTCCCTTGTAGGGATGCGAAGAGTTGTCTCGTCACTAAGTTCTATGCGAAATTTGAAAATAGAGTTCCGTCTCAGATCGCCCACAGTCAACGGTTGAGATGGGTTGGAGCTTCGATAGAAATTCGGAAAGAACACGTTTTGTAAACCAACGCGTTCCCGGTCAGCCCAAGGCCCGTAGTTGATAGAGCCACCTTCGATTTTGACATCAATACCCCATTCGGGAGGCGGAGCCCCATTGATATCCGGGGAAGGCCTTCGTACTGAGGAAGCTGGACTGGCATGTGATGGAGGAACACAGCCAGGAATATCCCAGAAATAGCTCACTACCATACTGGGGGTGTCCAAAATGGTGGAGAATCTACCATATTCGACAGCATTCCACTCTTCATGATTATCCTGGCTGCTTTCGTCCAAGTAGCGAGAAAGACCGGCCCATCGAAAGTCGCTAGGAGCCTCATGTTGACCTTTTGGCAGTGTATCGGCATTCTTGTCTTGCACATGGAAAGATTCCACAGACCTTTGAAAATACGGGATAAGGTCGCGAACACTATGCCAGACCTTGCGCTTTTGACGTTGGTAGTTGAAGATGGTGTCTCTTTTGCGCTTCGCCCTACCCAGGTCATCTTCAGCCGAGCTTAATATTTTCGCAGCCACAAGCTGGTTCTGCTTGTAATCAGGGTTAGGTCGCATCTGGATGATCGGGTGGCTAAACTGGAAAGAGAATATCTGTCGGTAAAGGTCCAAAGGTCCAGCATCGCAAGCTTCGACAGAACCTGTAGCGCCATCAAAAGTTATGGTCAGAACAGATGTTGTATGTTGGTTTCCCATAACAATTGCGCCTTTGTCGCAAACCAGTTTCAAGGGGAGAAGATGGAGCAATTTGGATAAAGAGTCTCCTATCTCTTGACTCGAAGCGGCTTCACCCTCAGTATCACTTCTTTCGTTGTCATCTAAGCCATGTCCGCGAGTATTTCCAGGAGCATCATTACAGTCCCGCTTAGACCTGGATAGTGACGAGATGCTGGGCGCGTTGGATTTCTCCTTAGAACCGGCTGGGCCCTTTTCCGCATGCTGCTCGTTCTGTGGCACGACTGATAAGAGCGAAGGGGGCGAAGAAACGTTATCAGTTGGAACGTTGAAGCCGGCAAGGATGCTGTCATACGCCGGGGTCCTGTTATAGATGAACCATTCCAAACCATAGAACTTCGCGGTGATCCGACAGGGAAGCGTATCTGTTTTCTTCATTCCCCCTTGCTCTCCCAGTCCAGTGTTATGGCCGTCACTGCCCCCATCATTCTGCGCAGAGCTTCCCCGTCCATTTTCCGATTGCGCCTCGGTGCCCTTGAAGTTCGATAATTCTGTTCGCTTTACGGTGTGCTTCCAATAGTGCCACGTTATGAATCCGCCGTGTATGAAGATAGTTTCGTTCGACCCGTGGTATCGAAGACCTTTGAAAAAGATTCTCCCTCCAAGCAAAGAGACCTGAAGCGCATGGATGTCGACATAGGCGCGGTAATAATGCCAGGTGTAAGCGCGAATGCCGTACGATAGGAGCGTCGCGAAGAGACGGTTGAAGTAAAGTAGGAAAAACAAGACTCTGTACAAGCGATATTATCGTTAGCGATCTGTTTCTTCCGGCGCGTTGGTTTTCTTGAATAGTGTTAGATCGAAGACCGCGGACTCACAAGAGGCAGGATACGATAAGTTCGAGAAGGAAGAACCTGTGACCACCAGTCAGCTTCATTACCTCCCTTATAACCAAATGTCATCTCACCAGTTGAAGCTCGGATCCGGAGTCAAGGACAACGTTGTCAAGCTCGTGCTATCGCTTGCCATTTCTTAACTATCCTCGGGGCAGCCTGTCGACGGCCGCATCGCGACCCAACGGGGACCAGTCACTCTCCGTTGCTCAAAGATAATATCATATCACGATGCGCGTGATTTTCGTCTTTCTCTTTCGCAATATCTCGCAGGAAAAGGCTGTATGGAGAGCTCTTCTTTTTCGCGGGGGAGAAGGGGAGTCAGTCAATCTATGCCTTCCCGGGCGGTCACGGGGATCTCGAAGCTCAGCTCCCCGTTTCGTAATCGATACCTCTCCTCTTCTCTCAACCAGGACTTTTGTCTTTGGGCAGCTTATCCCCTCTGATTAATTATGCCCCGCGCTTTTCTCTCTTCTTTTTCCTCCTAAAGTTTTGTTAGGCTGCGGAATGGTTTGTGGGTGGAATCAGCGAACATGGAGCACGCGGTCGGGAACCGCAACGACATTTGGTCAACGACGACAACGATAACTGCCAACGCCCCCGGTGGCACGGGCTCGAGCCTGGCTAAAGCGGTGGTGATAGTGTCTGGTGTCTCGTCTTTGGTGGCCTCATTGCTTTCTTTGGTGTGAGGAATGCCCATCCGATTACTCCTCTAGAGGTCTAGTGCTGATAACGCTTCCCCAATAGGTCCATATGGCTTCAAACGTATACAAGAGCTCCCTACTCGAATCGCATTGCTCCCGAACGACACTAATGGGTTTGCTTTAGGAAAAACTATCGAAAACCGTTACTCCAGCGATACGTCGTTCGCATATTATTGATGTTGGTGGTTTTGATGATTATATGTGGCGCCAGCTCGCAGAGGCTAATGTCATATGGCTAGGGTCCCGATATATGCGGCATCTTCTTGGACCAGTATCGTATCCCTAACGGCTTCTCAATTCCTGGATCCCGTTCGCGATGTCTACGAGGTATATCTTGTTCTAGGTTACCTATACATACGGCTAGTCCCGAAGTTAACATGTGGTTTTGTATAGGCATTCACGATCTATACCTTCTTCCAACTACTTATCAACTTCCTCGGTGGTGAAAGAGCCCTAATCATAATGACACACGGCCGTCCTCCTGTTCAGCATGCCTGGCCCCTAAACCACGTTTTCCCTAAAGTCGATATTTCGGACCCGCACACCTTCTTGGCTGTAAAGCGAGGTATCCTCCAGTATACATGGCTGAAGCCGATTCTGGCCCTCGTTTCCATCATCATGAAGGCGACAGGTACCTATCAGGAAGGCTATTTAGGTCTAGCGTCAGGTTACCTGTGGACGGGATTAGTGTATAATGTCAGCGTTACTCTAAGTCTGTATTCTTTGGCGATGTTCTGGGTTTGCCTACACGACGACCTAAAGCCGTTTCGACCCGTTCCCAAATTTCTTTGCGTTAAGCTCATTATTTTTGCTTCTTACTGGCAAGGATTCTTCTTATCGATTCTCCAATGGCTTGGGGCCTTGTCCAATGGGGTTGCAGGATATACGCCGGACAACCTCGCTGCCGCCATCCAGGACACTTTGATATGCTTCGAAATGCCGTTTTTTGCAATCACTCATTGGTATGCTTTCTCATGGCATGATTATGCAGACAAAACAATTTCTGCCGCTCGGTTACCGGTGATATACGCCCTTCGAGATGCGTTCGGACCCCGAGATCTCATCGAAGATACAAAGATGACTCTCCGGGGCGAAAACTATGAGTATCGGTTATTCGATTCCGGTGACCACATTATCCCTCACGCGGAGTCAGCCTCCCGTGTCAAACGGGTAATGGATGGCATGCGGTACGAGCGGGGAGGAAAGGGAAAGTATTGGATTCCACGGCCAGGCGAGGTTAATAGCCGGACACCGTTACTTGCTGGAGAGACATCGAGCGGGGGGGGCAGAAGAAGCAGCGCGCTGGAGCGCTTTCGCGCCTACGGCGATCTCGAGGAGTCTACACTGGACGATGAAGATGAACGCCTATTTACCAAGGCTCGAGCCTTGGAGTTTGGCGATTGGAATGTACGCACATACCTCCCCTGGCTTTGGCTGGACCTTTGAAGTTAACAAGCAATCAGTACCCTGTGATCACAGCCAATGAAGTTCCACGAGACCAACGTCTTGGGTACCCGAGGCCGTACCAGAGCTACCAGAGCCTGCGTTCATCTGGACAGAGTTCCCAGTCATCTGAACCCGTCAAGAAAGCCCGAAAACACCGAAAGAGCCGAGCTGGTAGTGAAGCCACGCACGGAACTGAAGGACATCGCAGCCCTAAGAACGTCAAAAATCCTCGAAAGAAAAGCTCGTTTGGAGAGCCCGGCGCTTTGCAGCGGGAAACCAGCAGCACATCTCATGGCTCTCGTCGCGGGCAACTGGTTGACTTGGTTGTGGAGAATCGTGAAGCTGAGGAGCAAGAAAGGGTGCATGCTCAGAGAACGCTTGGCTCTGCCTGGGCTGGTCCCGAACGAAGGCATTTCGAGTAAGTAATTCTCGGCTCTTTCCAGATAATATGGAGACAGGCTTGGCTGACTTGCTTGCTAGACGCCCATCGGGGCACTCTGCGGAAGAACCGCCCAACGTCGAAATGCCGCAAAATGTAGAAAGCGAACAGCTAAATGTTGAGAGCACGGAAACAACTCGATGGGAGGATAGCCCCGATGAAGAGCCGCCCAAAGGGCCGGCTTGGGCTTATGGGCCACTGGAGGAAGAAAATGTCTGGGGTAAATAGGTTTGTGGAGCAATTCACACATGATGTTCTGTGTGCTTGGTTGATGAACGAATTTCTTTTTGAATGTTTAGACTCTTTCATCTAGATAGACATTAGCAAAAAGTTTTCGACGGCTTAGGTTAGAGCTTCGAAGAGAATGGATAAGATTCCCTCGTTCTCATAAATAATTGCTTGTATTTTCGTTTGTCTAGCCAATCCGACTGACAATTCACTGCTTTCACTTGCAAGACATGTGACCATAGAGAAATCTCTTTCTTTTCACCCTTTTGTATTCTTCTATGTTAGCTACTTCCTCTCCATAATGGGCATGACTGGCAGCTCCTCGTCCAACTGGCCAGATATATGGACAATCGCGTTCTGCCGCCTTGTGAGTCCATACATCCGGTACTAATTTTCTGTGTTACCAAAGGTCCCTTCCAGTTCCCTTACACGATATATTTAGAAGACAACATTGCCTGGGCAATGTCGGACCCAACTCGGAAGCTGCCTGCTTCGAGACTGTTATCGTTGCGTGACCACCGGGTTGTATGACTTCGGTGACCATCGAATGACTCGATGACATTGAGATTGTATTGGATGCGAGAGATACCAAAAGAGCCCGCATTGTCTCATTTGCCCACGAAAAATTGGAGGACAAGGCCAGGATATTAGACCATGGTTTGTTTTCACAAAGCTATCTAACCCGTTTCAAGAGATTCGTGCTTCGCAAATCTATGTAGCTCCCCGAAAGCAATTTTCAAAAGGACATGGGGCTCTCGGATATCAGACACGAAGAACCCTTTTCATATTCGTGGCACCCCTTCACGGGGAGTTTGACAAATTCACGCTTGTCTTAAATTCAACGGTATGTATGGATCTTATTGAATTTGTTGGTCGTAATACTGAGATCTGAATAGGATGAGAATGACACTTACGGTATCCTATTTATGGGCACTCCCCAATCGGCACTCTTTCGTTATATGCCTCCGCCCGACAATGAGAGCACAGATATACGCTCACGGGATCCGATGTACTTCCATATACCACTATACTCCGAGCCCATGCATAGGGTATGCTTTAAGACATATGGCGCCGGTGGTTTCTGCGGGAGTTGGCCTCGATGGAAGCGTTTAGATCGAGGGGCTTTTATCACCCTTGCTCAATATCTAGGAGATTGGAATATAGTGGTATTGTCATTACTTATGGACTAAACTCACGTGTGAGAATGATTAGGGTGACAGGTCCAGAGAAGCGAGTGGATGTCATTTCAAGAAAATATATTACCAATTGTATTCTGACTATGCAAAATGACTCTCCAATGAAAAAGCTAAATAATCTGATTCACTCGAAGCTCACCATCCATAAGAGCGTGCGGTGCACGTTTCTAAAGAGGGTGGCAAGACTATCAGAGCTGTTAGCAGAGACCTCAACAGGAGCCACGGGAAGTCAGCACTTACACCCTTGCCCTCAGGGCAGCAAGCAGTAATGCCCTTGCAACCACTATCCTTGTTACCCTTCTTGGTAAAACCTGATACACGCATTAGCTTTCATATCATATAGACGAGGAATAACAGGTTCTCATACCGAGCAGGTTGACGTTCTCAATGAGCTCCCACTTGGCGCAGGACTGCTCTTTAGAGCCAAGGAGAGGGGTCAGGGCACCCTGGGTAAGGACACCAGATAGGGTACCATCAGCATGGATGTCGGAGTGCTCGAAACAGCAGGAAATGTGGCCGCCATCGCACCGGTTCTTGGATTGGTGGATTTCGGGGCCCTGTGGAATGGCAGCAACGCTGAGGGCGAGAGTGAGGAAAGTAGCGACGGTAGAGAAGTGCATTGTGATGGTGTTTGGGAAG
This sequence comes from Aspergillus glaucus CBS 516.65, assembly GCF_001890805.1. Taxonomy (NCBI): domain Eukaryota; kingdom Fungi; phylum Ascomycota; class Eurotiomycetes; order Eurotiales; family Aspergillaceae; genus Aspergillus; species Aspergillus glaucus. The sequence continues at coordinate 104,809 of NW_019170470.1, read as the reverse complement.
AGGTTTGCTTGAATTAAAGAGAAGCCTCTGAGGTTCAGAGGAGAGAAGGCTTGAGAGAATGATGAGAGTGACTTGAGGGTGGTCGAGGGCTTTTTATAACCACAATCTGAAGGTCGATTGGCTGGTCACTGCATATTCTGGTATTGTTATTGTCTCTGTACTTCTATCTCTTCACACCCTGCCTTCTGAATGCGGTATATCCGGATATGAGGAAGCTAGCATGGCCGGAGATGCAAGTGGCAAGGGAAAAATAAGGCTGTTTAAAAACCACGCCAATCGGAAAGAACAAGGTCATCAATTTTCCGTGCGTATCTTGATCAAGGGAAGCAGTGGGTGCATCATCTGGCATATAGACTGTGCATGCATATTGCATGCATTTATTTACAGGTCGCATCTAGACAAGAGCCTTATCCACTTTCCAGATAAAGGTGTTTAATCTCTATAGTAGATTTGAGACTGGTGACAATGGGTCGTATTGCTATTGTCGTGCACGATAAACGATATGGTGAGAATCTAGGGTTACTGAGTCGCTGCTTCGTGAGTACACCTCCACTTTTGATAAGGGATAATTGAAGGATAAAATAGAAATCTTCGAGTATGAATGGATAGGAGCATCTTACCGCTACATGTAGTATTCACCTCTCCGATCCCTGGCTTCAGCTCGAATCCCATGCCTTGCGCCGGGAATTAGAGCTGCTCTGAAGTATCCTGGGTAACAAATGTTCCTGAACACCTAGGGTGTAAGAAAGGAAAGCTTTAATGAACCGAGAAACAAAAACGGTCACCTCGATCTCCATATCGTTATATATATCCTGAGTCCTGATCTTATCGATTCTTCCCCACCCGCATAGTCAACCAATTCCTTGTCCAGCTTCATACCACTTTTAAGAACCCTTGAAATCCTTCATTCTCTACAGCCCCAACAATATTCACAATGCAACTCACTATCATTGCTTCTTTCTTCGCCCTTGCTCTCAGCGTCACTGCCATGCCCCAGGGTCCCGGCGGTTCCAGCGTCAACCAGGCCACTGAGCATCACCCTGGCGGCGAGAAGGCTTGCTGTCTCCCACACTCCGATATCCACGCCGATGGTATCCTGGCTGACGCTCTTACCCACGGGATCCTGACTCCTCTTATTGGTTCTAAGGAGCAATCCTGCGCCAAGTTCCAGCCCATCGAGAACCTCAACTTGCTTGGTATGATTCGCCTTCTGTATATATCTCAGTAAAATCGGTCGATCTAACCATGATTATAGGCTTCACTGAGGAGGGTAGCAATGGAAAAGGGTGCCGTGGTACCCCTGCCGTCTGCCATACTATATAAGTTCTCTAGATAAAAAGTCTAGTACATACGACCATAGGGTGTGGAGAACAGGGCTTCCCGTCCGCTCAGCCGTACTTAAGCCACATGTTAAGTGCGGCAAACCGTCATTTTTGCCCTTTTCTCGTTGCTGCTCTAAGGGTGATGTCTGCGTGAGCACTAGTTGGGTGCAGGTGATTGGGGTGAGGCCTTTAGAGTCAAGGGTGAGCGTTGGGGTGATCAGTGGGTGAGCATGGTGTTGCGAAACCAAACAGTATTCTAAAAGACTATTTGGCATAAATGGGCTGTTGTTTCGCTTGAGCATCACTTTTTTTCTTCTTCATTTTCCTGCCTTGTGTCCTTCTAGAGGAAATTCTGACGCTATTCATCTTTTCTGATGAAAGTCAAGGTGGATTAATAGTTGGTCCGATTACCGAGGCCGACAGACCCCTCATATACGGACACACACACACTCGGTTTAGATAGCCAAGCACTCATTCTATCACCTTTGTGTCTATAGAGATCAATGTTATCCTCCTTAGTGTAATTAAATTCGTCGCCTACAGCCTCGTGCAGTCCGGATAATCGACTCCCCCGACTTCCCCGATACGGAGTTTTAACCGCTACATTGGTTTATCCGTTTCATTTTCAAACATGTCACATGATTATGGTCATATGACCGCAGAAGATCTGATAAGGAATAATGTCGGACCGATTAGGCAAGTTCCGCCGGTCCGATGATATAGGCCAGCGTGAGCGCACGTTTAGATAGACAAGCACTCAATCAGCTGCGTACAAGCACATACGTTCGTTAGGCAATATACCTCTTTCGCCTAGCTAGTCCTCTCCATATAGACCTCGCTAGTCGCGGATAATCGACTCCTCCGGACCTCCGGCCCCCGATCCCCATTTTAATATTCCAACACAGGATCACGTGACCTCCTACCATCGCTCTACCTTGAATGGTATACAAAAAGGTATACTGCTACCATTATTCGACCACAGATGGTAGCCCAGATGGTATATGAACACAGGGCCCACTTGGTAATCGTGACGTGAGTGCAAACGGTTTTTGAATTTCTGATCGACAACGTTACATTTGGGAAGTGTGGGTGAATCGTGTGCTCCGAATTGTTTATGTGTCCTAAGAACAGCTACATGTATCCCCAAAAGTCTCCTCCAGCAGCCGTCTTTGTGTCAAGTCTGATCAATTTCCGTCCTGCGCAATCCCTTCAATTCATTTTCTTTTTTTTTTTTTTTTTTTTTTTTTTTTTTTTTTTTTTTTTCAGTGTTACCTGTAGCAAAAATACAACCGAAGCCATGGGGAACGATGGAAAAACGGAGCGTCTGGTAGGGGAACCAATTATCATGCTAAATGGCCTTTGCTCGAGTAACCGACTTAGTCATCATGGACGTGTGCATTCAGGCCTTGGCATGTGTTGCGATGAAATTCTGGTAAAATACGAGTTTTGTCCGTAGTGTAGTTATCGTCCGCCATAATGTTTCCAAATTGCCGCAGGTTTTGGCGGATTTTCTGATTGTGCACTCGCTACATTCAGCTGCTTTGCACACAGGTGAGCGGGCCACCTCCACGCAATCACCATAAAAAAGGACCATTCAAGGTCGGAAAATACAAGTGGAAACCGCGCCATTGACTTGACAGTTACAGCTGACACCCTTTCCTGGCGCGGGAGTCTACAAAAAGCAGATGCTGAACAAACAGATAGGCAAAGTAAACAATGTCTTCAATGAGTATATTCCTATAAACATCCCTTCTACAACTAGTTTTCTGCAGTGTGACAGGGAAATGTTCAACAACTCTCCAAGAGTGCGGAAATAATAGATCAGGTAAAAGTTAGACCCATCCGTCCAGAGTGGTCCATCCAGAGCTGATCAGTCTGGTTGCTGAAAAGAGCGTGTCATTGCGGGAATTGTCGACCTTGATTTTGGCATATTTGTCACCGCGGAAGACATAATACACATCGCCGCCAGTAGGGCTTGGAAGAATTGCATCAACAGCATCAAACCCAGCCTGAGTAATGCTAGGCCAGCCCTGTGAAATTGGCGAAGGGCCATTGATGATCTCGTCCGTGGAGTTGTCCACCCGGACATAATTCAAGCCCCGAAAGAAGTACAACTGGTTGTTGGTGCCGGGAACTACCACCGCAGCATCGACAGTGTCAAATCCCGCCCTTTCAAGTGATTTCCAGCCGGCAGGAATCGTACGGGGGCCATTGTTCACAAAGGTGTCATTGAAATAGCTATCAATCTTGATCTTGAGATAGCGGCCTCCAAAGAAAACATAAACTTGGTCCTGGGAGCCAGGAACAGACACAACGGTATCGACTCTGCCGAAGTCGGATTCATCAAAGGTTTTCCAGCCAGTGCGGATGCTTTTAGGGCCCGCCTTGAGGCGCTCCTCTGAGCCGCCTGGTGTAAATTCGATTCGAGCGTACTGTCTGCCAGACCAGATGTAGACTTGGCTTGTGCCCGGAAGGGGGTAGGCTGCGTCGACCATGTTGAACAGCAAGTATGGATAGGGATCCAAAGGGAATAAACAGAAGAATCCTGAGAATGATCAAAAAAATTGGTAGGAAGAGAAGATTGGTTGGAGATTGATATTTAACCAAAAGAAATGGAACCGATGGCGGCGTATTTATAGGTTTCTCAACCTCTATCTTTGCTGATGTCTTTCAGCTCTATGCAATTGATGTGATCCAAATGTATAGGTTGCATGTCTCCAATGCACTCATGATGATGCATTTCAAGATACAGATCACTCATCTGGTCCTGAACTGCAGGTTGATCCGTCACATGCAATACCATACCATCACAGTATTTACATTAATAGTACATAGGTGTCACGGTGCCAGCCCGTGATCTATGCACGTGACTAGGCACGTGACCCACAGAGATATCTGTCTGCGCCAACGCCGATTCTGCTGCAGCTCTTCGAGCTGCGTCTTGTCTATGAACCTGTAGATAGCCTGACCGTAGCTTACCCTGTTCGTCAATTCCTAATATATATCGCTACCTGACCCTGCACCCTGACAATAGGACACCAATTGAATATAGGCAATACATATTATCACCACATCAATCCCATTCCAACGGCTTCAGGAGCAGCTTGCGCCGCTTGATGTGGAGTGGTGCAATCCAATAATATTCTACTGTAAAACCTCGCTATGGCAATCCCTGCTATAATGAGATCCCCGCTATAATTTTCTTCTTTTTCTTTTTTCTTTCGCAAAATATTTGTAAGTCAAGGAGGCACCAACCAATAACTATGTCTCGACTTTAAAACTTTCAGGCGGCACGACCCTCAATCCAGCAAAGCGCCAGGTTGACCTACTGCTGTTGGCTGAAGCCCACAGTCCTATCGGTAATCTTACGGATCACCAGGAAGGAAAATCAGATTGTGGCTATGTGCAGGTGCCAAGTGACTCGGTGTTTGAAGTGGAAGCATAGCAGCCAATGACCAGTCTCATATACCTGGATGTGGATATTAATATTTTGAAAGGGTGAGTGTTGGGATGATCAGTGGCTGAGCAGAGTGATACAGTCTTGAGTTCATGCGAAATTGACTTGTCATCACCCTATCCTTGTCAGAAATGAGGCTTTTCAGTACTTGACATCCATGGATGTCTGGTGTCCAGTTGGTGAACTCTAACCGCCGGGCTCCGCCGTCTCTGGTCAAGGAGTAGTTCCATGGGTGGTATGGCTGATTCTCGGTGAAGTGCGGCTGTTTGGGTGGTCCTATAAACTGGGAGGGTTCCTAGAAGCGCGCTACGGAGTACCCGGTCCAGACAGGCTAGCAGAAGAGGTGCTTTTATACACCCCTCCAAAGTATTGGCTAGTACATACGACCATAGGGTATGGATAACAGGGCTTCCCGTCCACTCAGCCATACTTAAGCCACATGTTAAGCTCGGTCAACTATCATTTTTGCCCTTTTCTCGTTGCCGCGTCAAGGGTGATGGCCAGGTGAGCACTAGTTGGGTACAGTTAATTGAGGTGATGCCTTTAGAGTCAAAGATGGGCGTTGAGGTGATTAGTAGGTGAGCAAGATCATGCAAAACCAAACAATTCTTTAAAAACACATTTGGTTCAAATAGGCAGTTCTGTCACAGGCTCGGACTAGTAGATACTAACGAAATGATATAATAATCTGGACATTTCTGCCAAAGAGGTGGGCCCATTGAGGCACTGTACAGGCCTGGTCTTCAAAAGTAGCCATGATGAGAGTGCTGGAGTGTGGGTTCTTGCTTGATCAATAGAATTTCAGGGGAGGGAGGCCTGTCTGTGGCTTAAATTCATCTAAGGCTGTATGGTCACTAACAGGCACGGTTGGCTGACCATTTGCTGCCGGGCAAGCACCGAGAATGCCATTGCTATCGCTTTTACCAATACCCCATATATCGTCAGTGAAAATGGCAATGACCAACAGTAGTCCCGTTGTCAAGAACCCAACAGTTATACTGACAACCTTGTGTATGGCCGGCCTGGGCCGGCCGTCTTCAGTCGGATGGTCGTGGCAGTGTATGTGAGGGGAAAGGACACGAGACAACGCGTGAATCAAACCGCTACGTCTGTAGCCATGATGCCATCAGTGATGTTGTATAGAACAAAGCCTGGCTCTGGATCCGCGATTTCATCATTTGCGGCCGCATATGATCCCAGAACAGGAACCCAATCAGTGGGATAGCCGTAGGCAAGATTCCCAATTGAGGTGCTCATTTCTTTTGCTCCAAAGATAGTCACCAGACCGAGGGCATCGAATTGAAATGGCACCCATTTTGAGAGGTGGGCCAGAGGCAGGTGCACCATCGGTTGGGCAGCTTCTGCAGTATGACCCTGGTCGTCTTTTTGACACCGTCTCGCCAATCAAATAAAAACAGTAATGATGGTCGAAGAATAATTATCAGAAACGTGGATTAGGAAGGGCGACTGTAGATAGCAAAGATCAGAAAGAAGAGTCGAGCAAACCCGAGAGAATACTAACGAACCTTTAGGTTCTAATACTATGTGGTTATTCGAGCAAAACCTCCCCCGAATGCAATGTGTTATGTCTCTTAGGGCAGCTGAAAGCCATGCAGGAGCTTAACACGTCACCTCTTACACACAATACTACTATGTGTGTACGGAGTACTCCGTAGGCGAACTTCGTCAATCGTCCAAGCAATCAGCAATGAAGGCGAGCCAACATGCAGTGCAATGCAGCCAATCACCACCAGCATCTCACTGCCAACAAACCCTAATGAAATATCGCGGCTGAACAAGACAGATGAAACAGTTCATTAGCAGTTGAGTGTACGACTCCACAGAGGCAATTGACCCATACATTAGCATTGTCCTGATGTTCAGCCCTCTGAGCACCGGTCAAGGCCGGCGCAGAGGCAATTCTGGACGACATAAACGCTGACCAGCCATCCAAGGACTGATGATAGTACAGATGTTATGGAGCTGACACAAACACACAAAGCACAAATAAGCGGAGTTCGAGGTTGATCAAATGGCTCATACTTGGTAAAGAAGCTGTATCTCGACACGAGTATTCGAGTAGAAGTACAGAGTACACCAAATAGAACACGGTATACTTTAGTCGCCATCTCACCCCAGTGCCTACTCTGGACAGAAGCAGTAATGTTTAAAACCAAGTTGATCTGAACATAAACAGTATCTCATAAAGTCATCTATCAATCCACCACCCGCCCCATAAACCCCAAAGCCTCATCAATCAGCCCTTCCATCCGCTCATCCCCACAAACCCCTCTCGCCTCCCGCAACCTCTCCCCCCAAGCCTCCCATCGATCCCGCTCATACCCTTTCCATCCCCGAGCCGCAAACGCCTCACACCCAGGCCCAGTCCCAAAGTCCTCAGGATCATAATTACGACCGTACCGGACATTATCCCACACCCGGGCCGCGGCGTATATAAACCAGATGCACGCAGCCTCCATGGCAGCCGTCCTGGCGAGCGTTGGCATGGGGATGTCATCGTTTTCAAGGGCGAGCTTGAATACTCGGAGTGCCCGGTAGGATCTGTCGATGGGGTGGATGTTATCGCCCTGGTCTAAAGGGGGTTTGTAGCTGATATTGGCGGCTTGGGTGAGTTGGGCGATGAAGGCGTTTTCATTGATCCAGCGCTGTCTTTGTTCACCTTGTAGGTCGGGGGTTTCGGGGTCTGGGCATGTTGGTTAGCGAAGCGTACAAAAGACAGAAGGATATGATGATATTACCTTTATATTCACCCCCACACTCGTCCCATGTTTCCATCTCAGTGTATCCAAATGACGGCAGATTCGTCCAGAGAACGGCCTTGGTAGGTCCTACTGTAAGTGGTTGACCAGTCGCTGGATCTGCCACTGTGCACTTTTGAAGTCCATAGAGGAACTGAACGAGTTTGCTGTGCTTGGTTGGCTCTAAGCGCTGGACAAGCATCATTAGGGTAAAAGAGATTATGTAGTCGACGTTTCCGGGTGTAAAGTTTTCATCGTCAGAGGGTGCGAGGGCTGATATTGTCAGATCGGTAATTTGGTCCAGTGCGTTATCGACGCTTGCCCCGGGGTTTGTGACGAGGTTATTGAGGATTTGATATTGTTTAGAGTTTTCCATTGATTTGAGGAATTCGATGTATTCCGGGGGGTGCGGCATGGTGTCTGTTTACCGTGACTAGGGGCAAAAAGAGAGAAGAAATAATTATCGAACGTAAAAAGTTATAGCAAGATATAAATTATTGATAAAATATATACCAAATCCCAGTATATCCCTGAAAATCCACGAGGCTGAATACCGACAGTAAGGCTGGCTCGGGTTACTATTTCTGGAAGTCACGTGGTCGACATGGCCCTCCATTTCGGACCCCGACAATCAACAGACTGCGCCTCCCGCTCGCCTAGATGCTGCATCTGCAGCCAGAACGACCATAATGAAGAACTACACCCCCACCACAACCATGAGGATGCACGAGGCCCAAACTGCACCAACTGCTGTGGCCCCTTCGCGGCAGATCACCCCAACTGTCCCACCCGCCCAACCATACAACAGGGTGTTATCCAGCGGTTATCTAGATCACAGTTTATTGCAGCGAGGAAAGCCGGTGCACGTCAACATAAGAGGAAAAACCAGACTGATACTACTGAGCCCTCTCAAGGCCTGGGCTCCTGACCTTCAAGAGAACAGTCTCATCCATGTTAGATAGACTATCTCACCTACAGATCCTCCAACTCAATGTTGGCCGAAACTGGGAAGCACATGAAACTGCGCTACAACTAGCTTTTGAAAATAACTGCCATGTAGTACTAATTCAAGAGCCCTGGATATTCACAGACCGCTCCCGTCGAATATCTAAACACCATCCATCATTCCACCAACTTGCCCCGATTGAGGACTGGTCAGATAGGCCCCGAGTCCTCACCTATGTAATGAAACAACCACACCTGAAAGCGGACCTAGTTCCTTTTGGACCACCATCCAGGGACATTCTAGCCGTCCAAATCAACACCCCCCAGAAGACGGCATTCCTGGTCAACATCTATAATGCTCCCCGTGGAGCAGTTGATGAAGGTCAAGGTTTGGAGTCTCTCATGGCACAGACAACTCCATCCCTCCCCTGCTTAATAGCTGGAGACTTTAATCTCCAACATCCTATATGGCAGTCCTATGCTCGACCTTCTCCTAGAGCAGAACACCTCCTATCTTGGACAGAATCCCAAGATCTCACCCTGACACTCCCACCAGACTCGTCGACTCGAGGACAAAACACGATTGACCTATTTTGGGCGAATAGTGCTCTGCTCAGCCTTGGGATATCCTCAGAAGTCACTGCAGACCTCCCACCTCTTGCAGACCATTTGAAGCGAATGTGGTAGGCTAACTGGAACAGCTGGTCCTGGCTCATTCCGCGCTGTCACGGACTAAAATAACGCCTTTGTTGGTGTTATGTGGGAGAAGACGGTTGGTGCTAAGATGACGAAGTGCACCCCTGTGGCGAGACGACTAGTGCTGCCCCTAAGCAGACAAATTCTGCTAAGAAGGACGAGAAGGACAGTAAGACACACTAAGTATGGATAACAAGGACTAATTTGTTTCACGGTGTTTTTGGGAGATATATACGGAGTCAAATTGTTCGATTTTGTATTTGTTTGGTGTTTTGTTTGGATGAGTGTATCATATGAATCGATACCGCATTTGACCCTATTTGAATATTCTTTCTAGAAGACGTATTGCCTCCTGCCCATGACTGAGGCTTTCAACACCATATAGAAGTTGCATACAATTTCATACATAATGTCAAGCTAATAGCGACTGACATGAGCCCAATAATCTGTTGGGATAATTGAGAAAAAAAAAAAAAAAAAAAAAAAAAAAGCTAGAACCACCTGGATATATTTATACATACTGGATCTTCTAGGAAAAATGTGACTTTCCTCTTCTAGGTGCTGCTGCTTAAGTGACTAACGCCTGCTTTTCGAACCTTTCATTGGCGATTAGAAACAGATGCTGAGATCCAAAGACTGTACATGAGACCTGGCGGAAAGTTCCCTGGATTTTCGGCTTGTTCAGGGATTTCTTTGAAAATACTTTGCAGACTCCGCATTCATTCTACAGCTTGTTCCAGAGCCAACGGTTCACTATTATGTCACCTCTAAACCAAGCGTAGTGTCTGGGCACAATATTTGACGTATTATTATGTTCTTTTGTTACTACACTCCTGTATAAGGGCATCACTCGTTTCACTGCAGCCTGGGTACATAGACATGCAACTCTTCTGCTGGTATGCCACCCACGGGTATCTGTCTTTAGTCCATACTAATGGTTCCAGGCCATCGAGGCGGCAACATTTGGGAAGTCTTTTGACTAATACCTAGTGTCTGGCCACATTATCGAACATAGAGCCCCTTTTTATTACTATTTTTACTGAATTTCCCGTTCATGAACCATGGTTCAGTAGCCCTATATTCCACGGATACTATACGCTCCTGTATAAGAACTATTGTCGTCAGCTGATTCTACTAAATTTACCGATGACCTGGAAGTTGCAGAAGAGGAGATGTTTATGTATCTAGACTGCAGCGAAACTGTGCCATCAGGGAAACATTTGTTGACAGAGATACGATAACGAAAAGGAGGAAAGCCTAAAAAAACGGGCAAAACAGGAAACCTTGAAACAAAAAGGTCACTCGCCACTAAAAACAATAGGCAACAGGTTATCATCAGTCAGTCAGTCAGTCAGTCATCATCGTCAGTTGTCAACAACAGGTCCATAATGTAAGTCACATTGATCCTTTTATTTGTTGTTGATATATGACTAACTTGGATGAGTATAATACTTCCACAACAGGGGTAGAACCTCAATCAGGTCTGCCAGAGCGTCACTCCATACCCTTTATAAGCATCTGCATCTGCAAAGACTGTAACAACAATCTTGAAATGCAATGAACCAACAAGAATAGACAGTTTTAGAGCATCAGTCTCGAATAGTTTAAATGTGCTGTAGAATCAAAACGAAGCAATGCCGCATAAGTAAAGACCTTGAAACGCCCTAATGATTGCAAAGCTATGCAATATCAATACACTTGGAGAATATTCGAATGGAATCGCTCCGTAGCAAATTGGAAGTATCATGGGTTGAAACATCAGTCAACATATGAAGGTCACAGCGTGGTAAAATGACTCAAAACAACATGTTATGTTAGAGACCAAGACGACAACCATTTCAAAAATAATGCTCGCTGTTCAAATGACGGAAGTAGATGATAGAAGGCCATCTATTTTTCACACCCTCTACATGCAGGTTTATGCAGCAAACTTTTTCATGACCCAGACAAGCCATTGCACCTTCGCGAATGATTCGCAGGAACGGTATGACTTCTCGAATGGGTAGATGCAGATTTCTTTTCATCTTCGCTATCGCTGTCTCCCATCTGGTCGAGCATGCGATCGATCTCATCCCCGGCGTTTGCTTCTAGGCCGCTATGCCGGGACTGATCATGCGATTCTAATGCAGATGCACCAGTGTTGTAATGCGTATTCATATGACGATTAAGGTAAGGGTTTGGGTTGCTAATAGAGCTCGAGCCGCTGCCCATGGAGCTGTCAATACTGTTGGATATTGTGTCCTGTCGTTGTCGCGTGTTAGAGCGGTAGCCGGAATTTTCTGGGCTGGACATGAAGAGAAGAGTTTCGATTGCATCCTGTTCCATTGATGATTCCTGTGAGTCGGTTGGTGGCCTTGTGTAGCCATCATACGGGGTGGATGTTGGATATTCGTGTGATGGTCGAAGAGAAGGTGTTCCAGGGATTGGGTGGGATTCATGCCCAGAATATGGTTTTGATGCCCCGAGTTCTAGCTGTGAGTGATGTCGTCGATGACAAGAAGGCAGGCTGATCCGTGGAGGTTGGGCCCATTCATTAGGATTGGGGCGCCGTCGCCGGCCGCTACCCCACCCGGAAACGATATCTACAGGCGGTGCAAGTTTCGGGGATTGTTGTATTTTCCTAGGTGAATATTGCGACGTTGGCTGTATTGAGTGTGGCTTAGAGAAAGATGGTGATGTTTCAGGAAATCGTGGCGGGCCATTAGGAGGATGAAAACTGTAGGTTGCAGATCGATTCAAAGTGGAGGCTATGGTGCCATTCGAACGATCATCAAACCCTATCCCGACATCCAATTGTTTCCCGTTATCAACAGGAGACGTTGACGAAAGAGTGGGATTTGCACCGCGCAATGGACTTTTACTGCGCAAATCCTGAGACTGTCGATTCTTCTCGACCTTAGCCGCAGCATGCGAAAGACGAGTGCGGAGTTGCACAGACAACTGGGGTTTGAAACCGTCAGCACTTTGGACACTATATGACCACTGGTCTGAGATGTATTTACCGCTGCAATCCTGCTTTCATGCGAGGCTGAGCTAATGCTTCTGGAACGGCATCCCGCAGGGCCATCTACGCCGTGACCAGGCGATGCTATGTCCGCCGACGGAGATTTAATCTCACCGACAGCATTTCTTTTCTGACCTGATATTGCCTGGGATGAGTTGACGAGAGGCGACATCGACGACCCGTTAACCCGCATATCTGAGACCGATTGTTCTGGTTTAATCTGCTGCCGGTCCCCTGCATATTGTCCCTGTCGCATATAGTCCGATGAAGCGTAAGCGCCCCCGTGCGGCAGTTCTTGACGCGAATCCGGGAAACTCCCCAATGGTTCCTTTATCCCTGCTTGCCCTAACTCTCGAGTCTCCGGATCGTAAGTATTACTTTGCTCCGCGCCATCAATGTGATTCCCTGACGTCAATCCGCGATAGCCACTCTGCGTGTTGCCCTGGCTCCCATCCACGCGCACAGGCTGTAGCTTATCTCCAATGCCGCGTGGTATTTGCGCAGGACGCAACCGGCCGTCATAGTAAAACTGTGCTGTTGCTGTTTCAACGGGTCCTCGGTGCTGATGTTGGTGCAACACCCCGCGAATTGACGGGATGTCGGCGCTATCATTCATCTTCCTTGTCAGGGGGCAAACGGCAAGTAATTGGTTGAAAATGTACAGAAATTAATCATTCACACATCTCAGGTCATTGGCACTAGCCGGGATCGTTTCCGGGACTCAGAGCGTGGTCGAGGTCACCGCGCACGACCACCCGCATAGAGGATCAACGCGGGACTTGGTCTGATGCGATGCGGGGCACTTCAAGACTAGGATTTGAAAGATAGCGGTGCACGACCTGGATCACCGGGGAAATGTTCCTGGCGATATTGTTTCGTTATTGCTGCTGTTGCTATGCTGTATGAAGCGCTCTTGCCGGGTTATTTACGCGGTTCTGCTTGTCTCCGCACGCCGTCAATACCGGCTGTTCAAGAGGTGTCTCAGGTGCTGCTGTGAGGGCAACCGGACAAGGAGCAATCCATAGGATTAGGATGATATATGGCAAACCTGGCAACCACGATTCACCCTGCTCGACCGTTGGTGATTGACCGTTGCGGAATCCTCATCGGTGGTTAACGACGCGTCCGCGGCGCGGTCACGTGTGGTGATGATGTAGGCACGTGATTGTATACAACGTTGTGCTTCAGATGAAAAGGAATAGGGTATAACAAAAGACTGTATTCTCCTGGTATATATAGATTCATCAAAAAATAGACATAATTAATGTCGAAAGATACAAAACGCCAGCCATCATGCAACAGCATAGATACAATAACGACTTTTGAACAGACCCAACCAAATACCAATTATGAACAGAAACCGACAACAATCACCTGCGCTTCTTCCCTCTACCACCACCAGATTCACCGTCCGGATTCTTTCGCTTCTTACCCTCGCGACGCCAGTAGTCATCCCGCTCACGCTTCTCCCGCTCATTCTTCTTCTCCAGGCTGTCAGCCACCTTGGCCCGATGGACCTGACGGCGCTCCTCCTGCTTCGCAGCGCGCTTGGCATGCTTGTCGTTGCGCATAGTGGTGAGCTTCTGCATGAGGTCGCGGGCCTTCTTCTCCTCGCCCGCAAGAACCACAGCTCGCTTCTGCATGTACGTCTGGTCCTTCTTGGAACGCATCTTGGTGATTTGCGATTTGAAGGGGAGGTCTGCAGCAAGCTGTTTGGGCACGCGGAGAGGGTTGAAGTGACGCTCGGGACGGTCGATGGGGCGGTATTCAGCACCCTTCTTTGTGGGGATGGCGATGCCTTCTTCGTGGCGGACTTGACCGGTCAACCGCATTCCCTGCCATCCGGAGTCGCCGTGGGTACCGTCCTCGGGTAGGTCGAGGAGGTTGGTAACGGGATTGTAGAAGCGGTGCGGCTTGATCGGGTACCATGCGCGGAGGAAGACCAGGTCACTCATCAAGATCTTGTCTTCGAAGGTGGCACGGAAGCATCCCTCGGGTTTGCTCAGAGCTCGCTTGATCTGACCTCGGATACCGGAGACGGTGCGAACGGAGGCGCCTTCGAACTTGGCGATTTCAAGAGAGCTGTTGAACATGTCCTTGATGAAAGCAGTGTTCTTGAAGATCTTGTACGGGTAACCGGTAAGCTTCAGCTTCTTCACGATTTCCGTGTGCTCGTCGACGCTGAGCACGGTTCCCGTGGCGGCAATCCGGAAGCCGGGGTTCTTGTTCGAGAATGACTGCACACAACAGAAACCGGTGTTTGGTGCGACGAGAGGTCCGTAGAACGTTCCGGAGCAGTGCATGTGCTCAGGGGAGTACTTAAGCATACGGTTCCGCGTCCGACTGTCCGAGGTACTGTAGATGGGGGTGGACTGGAAGCGACGCCAGCCAAGGGAGAAGATGAGGGGGTCGTTGCTCTTCAAGATCTTCTTGTGCCAACGATGTCTCTTGATACGGATCTGCACGTAACCGAACCGATCTTCCGTAGGAGACAGTCCACCGACAATGAGAGGGAAGCGAGGATTGAACTTGGCGGCAAATTCGTACGGCACCTTTTCGAGAACGATGCGCGCGTAAGTACCGGCTTTGAAGCCTTCTGCTCGAGCTCTCGAGGCAGGGTCTAGCGAATCGAACTCTGCGCGGTTGATGTCCTGCTGCTTTTGCAACTTAGCCTTCTGCGCATCGTACCAATCGTCTTCGCCGAATTCCTCGTCGGCATCGCCGCGAGAGTTGTCCTTTTGCTTTCCAAAGCCTTCGCGGTCTTCCTCCTCGAACCGTAGTCGCAATTCTTCTTTCTTCTTGGCATTGCGCTCACGTTCGGCGTCAAGGTCAACAGGACCTTCCTCTTTCTCCTCTGCCTCTGACTCTTCCTCGCCCTCTTCCTTTCCGAATGTCTCACCCGTCTCCAGATCCTCGAACTCTCCGTCTCCTTCATCGTCCTCGTCCTCGTCAAAGGCGTCGTCGACATCATCGTCATCATCATCGTCATCGTCATCGCCACGAGACAGTTTACCGGTGACAAAACGGCTTCGCAAGGCTTCAAGTCTTTCCTCTTCCTGCCATTTCTTCTCCAGTTGCTCGTAGTCAAACTCTGGGATGGCGCGATTATCGGCTAGCTCTTCCTTCTCGGCATTGGTCTTCTTGAAGAAGTCGTCTTCACCGTCTTCTTGGTCCTCATCGTCCTCATCACTCTCTTCCTTTCCGGACCACCTCTTCATCACCTCCGCAGGGGCGACAGCATCGTCGTACAGAATCCGCGATAAATCGGTGACACGGAACTTGGGCTTTCCATGAAGAGATTGGGCATTGGCGAGCATGTTTTCTTTCCATCGGACGGCGCTCTCTTCTTCTTCGCCCTCCATATCGTCGTCATCATCATTATCATCTTCATCCTCATCATCCTCGTCCAAGACCTGGTCTTCTGCGGACGAAATGGAGCCCAGATCGGAATCGCTGTCAGCAAAAGCAAGATCGCCCTCTTCACGACGAGCGTTCCCGTTCTGCTTCTCCTTAAACGAAGTCTCGAAGTCTGCGGGAGTGGAAACATCAACTTCTTCGTCATCGTCGTCGTCCATCTCGTCCTCATCTTCATCCTCGTCATCTTCTTCTTCATCACCCTCGCCACTTTCAAAGCCCTCATCGTCATCTCCAGAAAGACCTTGGCTATCCTCTTCACCTTCAAGAGCCTTGATGCTTCGTCTCTTTGTCCGGCCAGTCTCCTCGTCCTCGTCGTCGGCCTTGTCGATAGCACCACCACCGCGGAATAGACGGACGCCGGCGTCTGCCTCACCGAGCAGTTTCCTTTCACCCTGCAGACCAACAACCAGTTGTTCTCCCAGTCCACGGCGGTCTGGATCCTCTTCCTCCTCATCCTCGTCTCTGTTGAAGTTGGCGGTCTTGACATCAATGTAGACTGCATCTTTGTCGACCAAAACACCACCGACGTCGGACATGGGTGCAAAAAGCAACTTCTGCTTGTCTCCTAGTCTGCGTCTGGAATCCCTGCCAGTTGCTTTGGCCATCTGCTGGTCGATGAAGGGAGTGGGGCACGGATCCGGAAGACCCTCGATTTCTGACACGGTAAGGTCGCCAACACCGGGAACATGAACTCGCGCACCCGTAGCGGGGAAATTCGTTCCTCGTAGATAACCGTAGAGAGCCACTGTTCGGTCACATTTCGGGTCCTCTTCGATCTGTGTCGGCGGGGTGATGTCCAAAAAGCGATCCGCAAGAGCGTACGGGTGGGAGTTACGCCAGATAAGAGGTCGAGGGTTCTTCATGATGGACAAGAAACGGGAAAGGTTGTGGACTTCGCGGTCTGGGTAGCGGCCGTTCACGACGCCGGAAAGATAGAACAGCTTTGCTCCATTGTACAATTCGCTCCAGAAACGGTTCTTGAGGCGCTTCTTTGCCGCCTTGAGTGTGCTCTGCTTCTTGAACAGGTCCAGATGGGTCAGGATACCGAACACATTTCCAGGCATACCGTGGGAACCCAAGACGTTCAAAAACTCCATAGTCTCCATCTCGAAGCCATAGTTGCCATCGATCATGAGAAGCACAATATCTGCAATCTTGGCCACATCGATCATACTCGCGAGGGAATCTGACGGACTTTCGAGGAACGTCAGGCGCCGCTTTTTCGACGTGATGACGGTCAAGGGTCCTTGGGGAGTGCTGAGGGTTTGCTTGGTATAACGGCGAATCAGGGACTTGATGAGGGTTGTCTTTCCGACCTAAGCGCAAGAATTGAATGGTTAGAGACTTCTTCCTGCGAATGCAATTCATCGCATAGGAATACATACCCCCGAAGGTCCAACCACCGCCACGATCACTGGAGGGGCCTCTTCAGGAATACGGTCGACAAGAGGCACATGGAGACGTTTCTCTTTGATCTATAAGTGCGAAGAAAGATTAGTACTCGAGAATTTCATGCCATCGCAAAATTTCAAGGTCGTGAAGCCATACATCATGCGATCGAGCCGCCTGTTTATTCAACTTTCCCGGATTCGAGACCGCAAACGCCTTCGGATTGGAACCTGTGAGGACTTCATGTTAGTATCTGGAGATTGAAGAAAAGCGCGATTGAAGATTCTGGCAAATCTTTTGCAAGCGCAGATATCGGAGCTATCTCCGGCGTACATACCTTCATACTTCTTCTTCTCCTTGGCGGGGCGATGCGTCCGGTTTGATTGCTGCTCCATATTGAGAATCAGGTCTTCTCGGACCTTACTCAAATCTCACAACAAGCAAAAAACCAGTCGTGTCGGTCCGTGAACTGTGCTCGTTGAACGCTGCTAGCTTGCTCGGTCTCGAAAAATGTTATCGGCGATTCCTTTTTGCGGATCGGGACGGAATTTCCTATCGCCGGGAGGAACGGAAAGATTTTGTAGACACCTGAAATATTAGGCAGCTTACTCCCAGAATGGAAGCGTTTATTATCGGGCCGCCCTGCCATGATAAGGGTTGACCCTATCACGCCGGCCCGAAGTCGATTGGACATGCCAGATACGGATACGTACCCTTGTACATACGAGATGCGATATGAGCTAAACTGCTACGGTAATGACAGGATGCAATATCGGCGCTATCGCGATATGTCCGAGGTCAAACGTGACCAGATAAATACAGGATGAGTGCCCCTGCACCATTGGCATTCACACCAAGCCACTTGTCTCTACGGAGTACTCCTACGACCGAACCAAGATGTCTACCCCGCGTCGACCACCCCCGGCATACACTGCACCTCCGGAATCGTCGGTCTTTGCAACCTCTCAGCTATACAGATCTATCTCCGAAACAGCCTCTGATGCGCCCGCCCGCGAGCTGAAGTCATCGTTCACCATCCGTCCCTGCTCCGGCCAGGCATGGATCGTCCCAGCCGGCCATGTTTGTCGATTGACCACTCCGCTCGGACCCCAAGTTGGCGATCTGAACATCTGGAATGCAAAAAACCCCCGTGAGCGACTCTGGGCTGCTCGCACGCGTCAGATTCATGCGTCGCACGTCTCTGTCGGTGACCGGCTTTGGTCGAATTTGCCATATTTGCGGCCTCTGGTGTCGATCACTGGTGACTCTTTGGGAGGCGGACAACTGCATGAGGTGCTGGATACGGAGGGAAAGCGGAAGCCAAGTGTAGGGTTCGGAACATCACAATGGGGAGGACGGGTCCATGATCTCCTAGGCACTAGATGTGATCCGTACGTCAACTTGCTTATGGGCGGGGAGACGTTTGACTTTCACTGCCATTCGAACCTCACCCGTGCGGTGGTGCCGTATGGGTTGACGGAATTGGACGTGCATGATGTTCTGAACGTGTTCCAGGTGACTGGACTAGACGAGGACGCCAAGTACTTCATGGAGACTTCACCTGCAAAGCCAGGGGAGTATTTCGAATTCTTTGCAGAAGTGGATGTGCTCTGTGCACTTTCCGCTTGTCCCGGTGGTATGGATGAATCTGAATCTAGGGTGTACGGTCATGACTGACGAATTTCTGACAGGCGATCTTTCCAACTGGGGCTGGGATGACAAAGAAGGAGACATGGGTGCAACCACTCGTCCCCTTGGTGTAGAGGTCTACCAGTTACGCGACTCCAAGGTCCTGGAGGGGTGGAAGGAGCCGGAGAGTCCGAAATACACCGGCATGCATGGACTGCGAATGCCCCCTAGATCGGATGACGGAACAGGCTATGTTGGACAGTAGATTCTGCAGAGTGTTGCAATACAAATCCGGTATTTTACTATTGACTGCTAAACCCCTGAAGTGAGTGTACGGCATACAGCCATGTCATATCACGTGACAGCCCCGCCCCCGCCATGGCCAGCGTCATCGGGTATCGCAAACCGCGGATAGCGAGAGATGATTATTGACAGGCGTGCTAGAGTAAATGCAAACACGTAGCCTGAAGGACAATACGAGGTATTCTGTACACTGAATCTGACTGTATTCTGCATTCCAATCTAGCTGGAAAGAGCAGTGCAACTTTATCTTTCTGGCGGGTTGCAGATGTCGTGTACGGCTGTGGTAACTGACCACAGTCAATCACATCATCTCCAAGGCAAGGCAAGGAATAGCCACTGGCTGAGAGTGGCTAAGATGAATGGCGCAACATGGCAAAAAAAGTAACCAAATGATATGTCTGGTGATATATCCAGGGGGGGCAGTATAAGTATTTAGTAGAAGTAGACAACCTGCAAGTTCGTAGTCCCCCCTCTTATCAGTCTCAACCCCGCCTATTTTATCTGCCACCTTATATTTAGCTTCTTCTTCCTATCACTATCTTCGCACTTTCATCCATCTGTCAAACCACTCCTGCACTATTCGCCTACAGACTCTTTACTCTGCACGACGACTTCTGTCTCACCAAACCAGCAAAATGCCTCTCTACAACGTTCGTCTACTCGACTATGACTCTACTTACCCCCATCACTGCAATGCTAACCCCCTATCTAGGTCACCCTGAAGAAGGACGCTCCCCAGGAGCAACTCGAGAAGTATGCTCAAGCTATTCCCATTTCATTCACATTACCTTTGGCTAACAAGTCCCAGGGCCAAGCAGCAAGCAAGAGAACAAGGCGGAACCATCCAACACGAGTACAGCCTCATCAAGGGCTTCACGTAAGCGATACACCCTTCCTCTTATTCCTTTTATTCCTTTTATCAGTCCTTCAAACTAACAGCGTCACAGCGTCGAGTACCCGGATGACCACGTCAACGCCCTCCAAACCACCGAGCACATCCACGTCGAACAGGATGGTGAAGTCCGGACCCAGTAGACGAGACAATGACGTCCACTGCCTATCTTTCGATCGACAATATCCGTATTCGAGTCTGGGGTGGTCATAAAAACGAACAAAAACAAAAAGAAAGGCTGGATACCCTGGGAGCGGACGATGGCAACGGATAAGGACACTTGATGGCTCAATAGTCCTCCGACCAGACTCGTGATCAGATACTAGCAGGGGGTGCATTTGTATACACGTATACGTACATACAACGCGAGCACGAAGTTACGGATATTGCGATCGTTTACGGTGAGGTCGGGTTGCTATGACCAAGTCCACACGGTGTTCAGAGCAGATATCCCGGATGCGTCCATGTTATGATTACGATGATTTTCAATATGATTATTTTGGCTCTTTGAAATGTGTTTCCAGAGCGGTAATAGACATTGCCGTGGAAGTCGCTGTAGGATGACGGATTATTGCAGACCGTGGGTTATCCCTTGACTGCCCGTAGTTGATCTCTATCCGTACAGGTAGGTCTGAGATATTTGTGTCTTGCCTCGCTCAAGGAGTATCATTATTCTCAGTCACCGTCTAGTTATCTACATTATATTGCATATTGGCTGGGGATGCCATGCGGATGCAGGTTTACGCCGGCCATGCAGTATGCACAGTGACCTTTGTCAGTACAGGGTATGTTTACCATTCCGGATTCAGGAACATGCTAACCAGTTTTATAAGATAGCCATAGCAATATGTATGAGGCAGAGGAGCAGACGATATACTAGCACGAGAACCGGTATCCAGGAACCGGCACGGTGAATCTCTACTATGTACTTCCGAGATTTTGTCAGATCCGCATTGGCATGGAAGAATCGATGAAGACTATCCAGGGACATTTGCTTAAATACACCAGTCCCTTGCAGTTATCCGCACTCCCCGTGGCTATCTCCCGTGCAGGGAACGGGGTATATCCTTCCGACTCACATACCGCCATGCTACGCAAGGCACTCGAGGCATGTCTGAGAGGTGCATTCTGTGTTCTCGATTTTGAAGCCTTTGCAACAACTATACCAAGATGTGAAAGCACAGGCTGAACGAGTCCATTGAACCAGCTCCAAAATCTATATAAACTGTCTCGGCCATCACCCAGAATCGAATTCATCATCCAGCAAAACCAAAAACCAAAGCAACTCTTCTCTTCTCTCACTCCACTTCAATACTTGAGGATTCAATTTACCAACCCTAAAAACCACCAAAATGCAGTTCACCACCATCGCCACCCTCTTCACCCTCGCCCTCAGCGTCACAGCCCATCCCGGCCGTCCCCCCGTCGACGTCCACCAGCAAAAGAACGAGTGCGGCGGTGGCCACCTCGCCTGCTGTCTCGAGCACTCCGACATCCACGCCGACGGTTTCCTCTCCGGTCTTCTGACCGAGGGTCTGCTCACTCCCATCATCGGTTCCCAGGAGCAGTCTTGTGCCAAGTTCTCGCTTATTGAGAATCTTAACATTCTTGGTATGTTTTCTTATGTTGAGAAATGTGAGTTTGTAGTAGTTGCTAATAGTGTGGTTAAGGTTTTACTAAGAAGGGTGATGATTCGCCTTCTTGCAAGTCTATTACTGCTTGTTGCCCTGAGGGCAAGGGGGTAAGTTTCTTTCTTTGTGGTTGTATTTGGCAATATACTAACGACATTGCAGTCTTGTGACCGTGTCTAAGCGCGTTAATTCAATCGCTCATAATCTGGTATATTTTCGGGGAGGTCATCGGGTACAGAGTAGATAGTCTAGTGAGCTTAATATCACGATTGTACTATACCCATTCCGCTTGTTTTATTCAATCTAGACCACCAAATAGTTGTAAACAATCAATTCTATAAAAAAAACCCAACGAAGCAATAATAAACATCGTACCCCCAAACCGACGGCCACAAGTACATCCCAAAAATGGACTTGCTGATCACCACAACCGCCGCCGATGATTGGAATACACCAACCACCAGTACAACCACTACGCGCCCACCTTCCGCCAGCCCTCAACCAACGACACTCCTCTCCGCCTGTGATGAACAATGTGATATCTCCACCAGGCGCTGCACTTCTGAATAAGCGTCACGCTCTAGTTTAGTCTGATAGCAATAGCAATTGATGTGCATGCTCAATGGACGGGATGGGATGGATTTTGTCAGTAACGTGGGGGTTACTTTTATCGCTGTCCCGCTGTGCGTACTTGTATGTTTCTCTTTCTTTTCTTTTGCTTTTATCTGTTTTGTGCATGCGGAGTTCTCCATACTGTCCTCTACTCTGTATGGAGATGTAAAGCTGACGATGACGGTCCTCGAGCTCGCAGGATCGCGATTCGCTAGCTGGATCTCCTGCTTGTTTCTTTGTTCCGAGTCAGATAATGGAGGCCAGCAACGGCAGGTGGAGGGGAAGAGTCAGTACCTATACATGCATTTATCTATACCACGGCAGATAACTAATGGATACAGGCGTCAAGCGGGAGCGAGATATGATGATAAATACACAACCGGAGCTCGTTTCTCCTATGCGGTTGGGTTCATGCGATGGGGAGAATGGGAATGAGAAACATCCTCTATCTCTACCACTATCACCACCTCTCCCCCGACCTCAACGGACCCATCGCGACAACACAATGTCAAGAAGATCCTCCATCCGCGCAAGTCTCTCCTTCAGCCGGAAATCCACCATCGGGCCCAGACCCAGCGCAATCCGAATCAGCGCGCCCTCGGACTTTAGACGAGTCCAGTCAATGACCAATTTCCCTGTATCCAAACCCCAACCTCAAGCGCAAACCCAAATACCAGAGAAAGGAAAAGGAAACCACTTCCTCGAACTGAGCATCTACAACAACCCCCACCACGCACTCCCCGATCTCCCCTCCTTCGATGATTTCCATGTCACCGATGCTGAATCACCGATTAAACGGCCACAGAGAGTCTTCTCGTCGCCACCGGGCTTCTCACTACCACCTGTTGTCCCTCGTTCGCGGGACACGGAAGGAAGTATATCAGGGTCAGCGTCGTTCCGGCTACCGCGGAAACCTGTTGGGACGGCGCCGGTACCGCGGCGGTCTTCTACTGCTGCTGCTGCTGCTGTTGCTAGTGCTAGTGCTTGGCCGGTTGCTAGACCAGAACGACAGCGCTATTCGACTCCGGCTAGTCCTCTGATTCCGCATTTCGCGACGGTTCAGCGGACGAGTATGGCTCGGCCTGTGCCGCGTTCGTTGTCTATGGGGATGGGCCCTGCGTTGGATAGGGAATTCAGGTTTACCCTGCAGAACGGGGCGATTCATGCTACCAATAACGACCACACCGACATGACACCTCCCATCTCCCCCTCTCCAACCCTAACCTCCCTCCAATCCCAGTCCCGATTCCAACACAAACCACTCCCACTCCC
Source organism: Aspergillus glaucus CBS 516.65 (assembly GCF_001890805.1). Classification (NCBI taxonomy): domain Eukaryota; kingdom Fungi; phylum Ascomycota; class Eurotiomycetes; order Eurotiales; family Aspergillaceae; genus Aspergillus; species Aspergillus glaucus. The sequence continues at coordinate 81,481 of NW_019170470.1, read as the reverse complement.
ACTCCCACCATCACAATCACAACCAGGGCCAGAGCACACCCGCTCCTGGAGCGGCTCAACGCTCGCCTCCTCCACATACACATACACATACTCTCTCAAGGGATTCGACGTATCAGTGATTTCCAGACCCGGGTCGAGAACTGGGTTGGGGCAAGGGGCGGTTGTGTATCCGTTTCCGGCGCCGACTATTTATGAGGGGAAGCAGGTTGTTGGGTACATTTAATGGTTTTATCAAGAATTATTGAGCATATTGGATGTGTGGTTGTTTGGGATGGGTTGTGATTTTTTTTTTTTTTTTTTTTTTTTTGTTTATTGTCTTTTGGATACCCTCTTTGTTTTTAATCTCTCGAACATATCCCAATGACAAATTATGGTCAATCTCATCTACACTGTCGACTAAGACTTCAAACACTACAACTAGGTATTACGCACCAAACACGACAATCTTAGAGAACGAGACTACAATGAAACTGCATTTCTACCACATAATAAGTATTTCGGGATATCAAACAACAACAATCGAGGTATATAAACGATTCAAAACAAAAACAATCAACAGAAGCAGCATAGGCACGGCACTGAAATCAATCTGAAACAATGAAACGGAGCAAAAAGCTCTCGAAATCGCATTCAAACCAAATTATAAGTCAAAAACAGGAAAAAGCAGACGAGCAAACATCAACATCATCTCACTTGGTATCATAGCTGAAAATGTTTCCCAGTAATAATATAAAAAGCAGACCTCTCACACCCGTGTATCACTAGACTGCCACATGGAAAGATCAAATACACAATAAAAACAAACGCGTAAAAAAAAAAAAAAAAAAAAAAGCAGAATCAACCACAAAACAAGGTCAGAATGGGGTATACATAAAATGCGTGATGGCAGGCGACCAGTACCTTCCAATAGCAGGATTTATAGTATCATCCACTCTGTCCATGCTCCTTCTCTTTCCTCGAAATTCTCCTTGCTTTGCATAACTGTCTGTGGTATCAAAGAAAACACAAAAAGCAGATAATCAAATCCAAAAAAGACAAATAACCGCTGGAAAAAAAAAGAAAAAAAGAAAAATCAAAGTGCCTTTGGGGTATACAGCTGCAACTCAGTTTTTTAACGCGGTGGCCCAATTGGGGCCGGGTATCCAGAAGTAGAATTGGAAGTGCTAGGTCGACCACTGTCAAAAGAAGCGCGCAGGTCATGCTTAGGAGTCATGTCACCTGGCGCCGCACTGAATGGAAACTTTGTATCAAAACGCACTGGCCAGCCATTGCTGTTGCTGTGGCTATGGGACGTACCAAGAACCGGCAAGTCGTCCTCGGGGAGGTTCACCCCAGAATCATTCCATGGATTGCGGTAGCCACTATCCCGGGACTCCATGGAGACAAGAGAAGCCTTCGAGGCGTTGCTCGAGGCGTGCTTGAAAAATGATCCTGGAGAGGCAGAGTGATTCTTGCGACCGATGAACGACGAGAACGAGGAGATACTACCGGGCCTCCGGAGCCGCTCGAAGATCGATCCACGCTCGCTAGTGTCATCGGGGAAATTCGGCCGAGTGGGGGAGTCGGTCACGATCGGAGCAGGAGCGTGCTGCAACAGTTTGGAGTCGAAGAACGGCAATGACTCCTCGAAAGAATCGGATTTGGGTCGGGGAATGGCACCCTTGACCGTAGTGGCATCGAGGCCGTGAGCGACGAGACGCGAGATCAAGAAGTCGATGGCATCTTTCAGACCACCCGCATTGTTCCGGGTGTATCCTAGAACGACGCGATCCTCGGGAGGCGCGATAGACGAGTTCGAACCTTGCTCGGGAGAGGGGGGAGCATCAATACAGGTATCCACCGTCGTGTCCACTTCGTATTGTTCCTTCAACTTGGTAGAGACATTCTCACGGAAGTCGGAGGACTTGAAATAGTCGCGGAGTTCATCGGAACTGTTGAAGAGAAGCTCATGGCTTTCGGGGACCATTCCCAATAGAGCATCGACGGCCTGAGGAACCTGGTACTCAGGTCCAGAGATGGACACGATGTCACTGGCAAGTTCAGTGCTGGGGAACTCGATCTTGCAGTTCCACTTCTTCTCCAGCTCGTCGATTTCGGATATGCGGGCGAGCAATTCGCGGTGATACAGACGGTTGATGGCAACCCGCTCAGAGACGTACTCGGCGTCAACCTTCTCGACCATGTCCATAATCTCCTGCTTGACAAGGTCCAAGCTCTGGGCATTGCGAGCCGGAGTGCGGCAGATGACGTTGTCAACCTTGATATCATCATCCTCTTTGCCCATGCCGCCGCGGTCCATTGCGTTGGAGAATTTGACGAAAACAGAGTACTTCTTCATGATGCGCTGGATGTGCTGGCCGCCAATTCCGATGATCCGCTTGTGGTACTGGTCGGGAACGTGGAAAGAGATCGAAGCAGGCATTTCCTGCTCGACGAGATCCAGACCGTTCTTGGTGGACTCGTACTGGTTACCACAGACATCGATGTAAAAGTTGTACTCGTTGAATCCGTCGAAGATGATTTGGACATTGCCTGCACGGGGTCAGTATGGTTTACTTGTACCACGGAGACGGGTGTACTTACTTTGACCCATGATCTTGTTGATCTTGCCATTCTTCTTTCCACTGACAAACTCCTTGTGCTCGTTGGCCAGCTCGATCTTGACGCGCATCTGGTATTGGCTGCGTTTGACGAAGGGAATCTGGTTGATAACCATCATGCCAGCCTTGACCGCATCGTCGGATCCATTGATGGTGAAGGTCAAGTTGTCGAAGCTGACCTCTGCTTCCGAGTTGGTGCAAATGTCGGACAACATGGTGCGAACATCGGCAGCAGAGGGAGCGCGGAAGCCACCCTGAGAGGGATCCGGCATGATAATCCACCAAGATGCACTGTAAAATTGGCCAGCCTAATAGCCGTTAGCCCCATTTTTCTGAAACACCCGGGAAGCTGAAGGATGACATACCAAAGCCATAATCTCCCGAACCGTGCGCTCGACGTGCAAAACCTCCGAACCCTGAATGCGGACGAGGCCACGCTGACTGCCCAGCTGCGGGAACAAGACGTAGGAACCGTTCATCTCCATGACCTTGCGGACCTTATCAAGACGGTCAAGCAGAATGTTGTCAATCTTGTTAGAGTTGACAATGACATCCTTGACATAGATCTTGACACCCATGACCAACTCTCGCAACTTTTGTTTGGCGCGGGCAATCTGCTCAGGAGCGTCACCAGTAATGTAAACCTCATCCTCAGCGCGACGGTGAGCACCCGGAGGCGTGTATCCAAAGATTCGTGGGAACGGAGGAGGGAAGTAGATGGCGGTGCCGGTGGCCGCTTCGATGAGCTTGATGTTCTTGCGGGTGCGACCGCAGACCAAGGTGTGCATTGTGAGCTCGAGCTTCAGGGCGTCGACGTGGCGTTTGAGCTAGTAGCATGTTAGCATGCGAAAGCACCTCATCAAGACAATGATGATATGCTTACAATCTGGTCAATCATAATCAACACGCGGGTCTTTGCATGCTCCGCACTCTCCATGTCTCCATAAATCGCGACTCGGAATCGGTGGTCGAGGCCATTGTCGGAAGCGTAGCCATAAGACGAAACCACGGCGCTGTCGGTATCCCGAACCTTGGGGGTCAACAGGAAGATGTCGGTTCCGGTATAGGCGGCCAAGGTGTCTAAGTGTTCCAGCACACTCGCACGAATTCCTTTGGTCGAACCATCCATGATGAGATGCATATCCACGTCCACCGTCGCACATCGCTACCAGAATTAGTTACAAATGTCACCGCAAGAAGGGAAAAAAAGGAAACGTACCAAGAGAATTGGAGTCTCGTTGAGAATCTTCGCCCGCATTTTGCGCACCGTCTCTCCCTCACCCGTAATACAGACATTGGTCACGAGACTTTGAGGTCGTCGTTGGAGGGAGGGAACGACTTTCGGCTCCGAGGTGGTGACGGTGGCCTCGATCCGGCCAGCACTGGACTCTGTGATTTGACGACAGAGTCTCCGCAAGGACTCGACATTACTAACATGAACCGGTAATAGATGAACGGGGGTGCCTTCCGGGGTGCCTTCGGGAAAAGACCAGCGCTGGAGAGCGCCAGGACTGGCGTGGATCACATCCTCAGCGTCGGGACCGGCCAAAGTGGAGGAAAACGGCACATTCATGGACAGATTGACGGTGGGATCGATACCGGTCGGAGGAGTCATTGGGGGCGCGCCATGGGGCCGACGGAGAGAGTGGGAGGCCAGATCGGTATGAGGCCTGGACATGCTAAAGGTTGGAGTCATGCGTTCCCAGCCATGACGGGCCTGGCCGGTAAAATTGGAAATCTTGTGCATGGCCAGAACGTTGGATGGACCGAGTCTCTTACCCCCTTAGATCGAAACGATTTCGATGGGGGAAAGAGATGATGATGATGATGATGATGATGATGATGGATGAATGAATGATAGGAGAGGATTCGACAAAGTGAGTGGGAGACAAGACACGGTTTGGCGCGGGGAGGACGACCAGCAACAGCAGCAGAGAAGAATCGAAAGAATAATAAAAGTCGAGACCAGCGAAAAGAGAAAAAAAAAAAAAAAAAGAGAGAGAAAATAACAGTCGAGGGTTCGACAGGGATAGATTATTGGTGGAAAGTAAAGAGAATGAGAGTGTGGGAGTGTCAGAGAGAAAGTGAGAAGAGAGGAATGAGAGGAGCGCGGCTGAGCAGGAATTGGGGGGGGGGGATTCCGCGGAATGTCACAGGTCAAGAAAAAAATAAAATAAGGGAATAAAGGGAAGAGAAAAATATAAGAAAATTGGGGAAAAATCAGATGAATTTGAGTTGCAGAAATGAA